>NC_055669.1:26614177-26914177 GCF_017976325.1 Chelmon rostratus
ACATTCAGGAATTTAATCATTATCAGATCGTAGGATGAAAGTCAAGTATCTGCCTGCACAAATATGAGTGGAAGCAAACACAAGTGTATTAACTCATCAGCAATCCTCTGAGGACACACACAGACGCAGCGGCTAGCCTTCGTTCTGAGCTACGAACATGCTAACGCTACCTAACTCATATGGAAAGATCACAATGTGACACACAGTGGATTCATGTTTCAGAGAGGTGGGACAGAGAAAGGAGCCAGTTTGGGTCAAAAGACAGAAAACAAACCCCCGTCGGTCCTGTCAAAGTCCTGTGTTGGACCCATGGTCCCCCCTTTCCTCGTCCCTACAGGGACTTTGTCAGTCTTTCTTATGAGACACGATCTTTCCTGAACTAATCAAGTCGTTTTGGTGCCTAAACTTAACCAAAGTGGCAGCGTGCAGGTTCATCACTGCAGGACGGCCGTGTCCTCGGCGCCCGACAAACCTCTTCTGCCTCTGGCACCGGTTAGCTACCAGACCGTTAGCTTTGACTTGAGTCAACCAGCAGACGGTAAGTCAACAACTGCTGTGTGGAGAAAACAGCAGAGAGAGTTCAGGTCAGTTCAAAGTTGACCTCCAACAGAAATCTTCACGTTCGCCAGCTGTTTGTAACAGGAAGGAAGTCTGGTTGTCTGAGGTGGAGACACACGAGCTGCTCGTCCTGCTCAGGTGAACAAGTTCAGGTAAATCTGGGTGGAGCTGACAGAGGAAAAGACTCCTCAGGAACCTCTCCTTAGATAAATAAAGGTGAAATCCTGCAGCTCTGACAGGTGATCCAGCTCAGGACTCTTCCCTTTTCTTCCGCCCATCATGGCGGCCGGTCTGCCCCATTCCAGTTTCCCTGTAATCCAGCCCTGCCGGCCAGGAATGCCAGGAATGCCGGCCGTGTAATGGAAATCTGCTCCACATTTCAAACAGATTATGGCTGCGGAGGCTGTGCAGCGGCAGCCTGTTTAACACTCTCGTAATGCCTGTCGAAACCTTTTCTCAGGCGTGTAGGAAAAGGAGTTCTTATGTGGATTCCTGTGGAGGCCACAGGGAAGCAGACCACACAGCGAAGCATCAAGACCAGGACCCACAAAACCACCTGACCACACTCAGCCACTCTGTGAGGTTTCCCGTGCCTGAGCAGGTTTCATGAACCTCCCCCTCAAATGTCAACAAGACAAATCTTCTCTTTTAGCAGATTTGTTCCCGTTCAATCCGAGGTGTAACTGTCGCAATATAACACCGTGAATATGTATCATGGAAACCAGACCACAACAATGTTCAGCAGGTCTGGACCGTCAGGACTCAGAGAACACACTGATGTTCTTACCTCCCTCCCACAGCGAAGTCAGAGATGGCGTAGTAGTAGGACTTGAGGACCTTGGGGTCGTTGAACACCTCGTCTCCGAACGTGTTGAGCCTGTTCAGGGTCACTCTGATGTCAGTGGCCGTCACCCAGTCCTGCAAGAGACACAACAAGGACGCACTGTTAGAGACATCGGGCCCGTCAATCAATAAGCAAACACATTCTGCAGACAGTATCATGGCATGGGGGGGGGACAGTGGAAACAGGAGAGTTGAATCATCACAAACGACTTCAGGGAAAGTGAGCGTCTACAAAGACAGAGTGGAGGAGATCAGGGTGGCAGCCAGGAGGAGGACGGACGTGACAGCCGCCGTTTGTCCCGCCTTTCAGGACGTCGACCAGACGAGTCGGTCTGAGGGAGACTGAACCGTTAAAGGTTAGCAGCTCTGTGGGGACGATGCTCGTTGTAAAGAACACCAAAGGCTGTTCCTCAACAGAAACATGGCTGCTCATAAACACAACGTCCTGATCTGACTGTCATTAGCTCTGCAGCTAAAGCACTGGACACGTTATTATTAACATTTGAACATTATCACAGTTCATCCTGGGGGGGAACACGAAGGTCTGGAGCCATTATCTGCCGAGATATTTCACTCTGAGCCAAAGTGGACTGAGCACCTGATCAGCTGACCGGCGCTGCCGTCCTTACCGCCACACACAGATGTGTGTGAACTCTTCTCCACACAGGGAAGCTCGGATCACCATCTGCAGACGGGGGGGCTTCACTCTCAGGCTGTGGGAAACGCTGCACACAGGCACTCAAACATTTTCACACAAATGGAATTTATTTTGTTGGCTTGCGATACGAGACCCAGATGCAGAGAATTACTGACGGACACCTGTTCGGTTTCGGCCACGTTGTCTCATCACGGAGGACAAAGACAGTTTCTCAACATCCGGCCCTCGTGAGAGGGCTCGTGGGAAACGCAGAGCGAAGGCCGGCCATATCTTATCAGGCCGGCCCACAGCTTTCCACTGAGCAGCTGTTTGAAGACAAACACGCAGCTCAGAGCGAAGAGACCTGAACCGAGTCTGAACAGACGCCGCCGAGTCCGTCCGGATCATCGGCTGCACGGTTTGTTTCAGCTCACTCGTAGAAATGTTAATCCAGCGCTGCCGGGGAACATGTGACATCAACGGTCCAACTGTGTCTCAGCTTTCCAAATGTTCTCCCCCAAAAATGTTCAGACCTCAGGAGGAAACTGTTCAGGGATCTGCTGACAGCCTGCTGGCCTCCTGTCAGACCCCGAATCGTTTCAACAGGACATTTAATCATTACCAAGTGAGGAAATATCCAAATAAAAGACCGTTTAGCTTTACGCTCACTGCCTGACTTCCTCTTTAAATCACACTCAGGTCGAACGTCCTGTACGTTCATCCACCTACTCAGGAAAACTTCTGCCTCCGCCTGTGACTTTGCACACTGATGTTAAATCCTGGAATAACTGCTGGGAATGTGGAACAGATTTCTGATTCGCCCACCAAACGCTGCGAGCAGCGAACTGCTTCAGCGACGGTGCAAACAGGAAGTCAACCTGCGACCTCCTCTTCCATCATTCCTGTCAGTTGCTCTGTCAGCATTCATTAAACACCCTGCCATGTTGTGAACAATCTCGCAGAAAAGCAACCACGCCCTCAGCATCCATCTTCTTCTCTACCACAATATTTTAAAAATGCAAAAAATGGAGTGGAGGGTGGAGGCAAGCGGCCGACCAACTGGAACCACTCAGTGTTGTCTGCATGGACTGAGACGACTCTGAGTCACGCTGGAGCAGCTACTGATGGAGGCTGGACCAAAAGACATGCAGCGTATGAAAGCTGCAGGCTTTAACTCGCAGATAAACTCCTGATCCTGCACCACCGATCTGCTTTAATACTCAACATTTCTCTCCTCTCATGGTCACGTGGCCAAATTTGGAGAACTCAGGGCAAAAGTTTGCTCAAAGTGACTCCATCAATTTTCTGCTGATCATCCAGGTCCAGCTTGTGGTGGCAGCAGGCAGCGGTTTCTTCTCCAGGGCCACATCCCGGACAGATGGGGTATTTGGTCCCTCCAGCGTGTTCCAGGTCCTCCTGGTTCTCCTCCCAGTTTGACCAGCTTGCAAAGCCTCCAGAGGCATCAGAGGGGCGGGATGCTGAATCGAGTATCTGCGTGGGCAGCTGCGTTCGTGCACATGCAGCCGGCTCGAACGGTCATAAATTTTAGAGGATGCATCTGGCGAACCCTCATAGACCTGGGAAGATGACCACATGTGGACCCTGATGGACCCTCATGGCCATGCAAACACAAGAGTATAATTTGAGTTGAGGGGTTAAACACCTGTTTACCTCCATGTGGATATGCATCATGTGAGCTCAGTAAAGCTCATCAAGTCTGAAAACCAGATTTGAATGTAAGGCCCCTCTACAAATAACCAAAAACCAAGGGACACATGGGGGGAATTTGGGCCCCCTGGAAGTCCAGGACCGTGAGGCAGTGGCCGACGTTGCCTGGTTGCTTATCTAGAGGCTCATTTTACCACATTTCCCTCATACAAGCTGTGGTTTCAGGACACTGTGATGCTCACAGCCTTGAATGATCACTGAAGAGTTCTTCTGTTGGGATCCTGATATAAGCGACTTGTTGTCTGGAGACTTGGTTTGAACCAGGAAACACCTGACTGAAGTAACTCAAAATAAATGCAAAAAAATGTAAGAAAAGTTTGCTGGCAGCTCTGAGCCCCCGACAGTCCCTGATCCTCATCCTGATGCGGTTCAGTCAGGACCAGAGGGTCTCTCCACTGTAACTGTAGCATGATGCTCGAGTGTTGCCAAACTGGGATGGAGGCTCAGTTTCTGGCAGACGCTCTGCTGCTGGTTCACATCTGGCTCTGATGAAGGACTGTCATTGTGGAAAACGTTGCTGCAGCTGTTTTCTCAGCTGGTCAGTTATCTGCAGTTTTCTGGAAGCTTCCTGCTGCGCTCGATGACGCCCGACGTTCTTTGTGAATCGACCGGTATCGTCGGTCCGGCAGCTGCAGCTCTTCAGGCTGTCCCCGTCCAGGAAGCTCGCGCGGGCTCTCGGCCGAGTCAACACTGTTTAAAGCGCACGGAACATATGTCCGCTATCAATCATGTGCAGCTCTGTGACCGGGGGTGGAACGCCTCGGCCGGGACGGGACGGGAGAACGCTGCCTGCTGAGCTGAGCTGCAGCGGACTAAAGACACAGAACATCCTCATCATCACAGTTACAAGCTGCTGACACTCAGTGTTTTAAAACAGATGGCTGATGCTGCTTCGCTCTCTTTGTACTCCGTGAAGTTTGCTGGAAGTGATGTGATGCAGGTTGATTACACCTGTAACTCAGGTGTGTTGTGTGAGGAGTCTTTGAAAGGCTACAGCTCAGCTCCTGACGTTTGCTCCTGGCTTTCTGAAGGAGGAAATAAGAGTCGGAGGTGAGCAGTGGAGCTGATGAACTCTGACGTGAAGAGTTTTGTCAGTTTTCCTAAAGAAACACTTGGAAAAGCAGCTTTAAAGTGTTAAATCTGACGGAGCTTTTTGGGCGGCGGCTGAAGACTGACTGCAGATCAGCAGATTGTTCTCCTGCAGAGCAGCTGCAGCACAGTTAATGTGACGGTATCCTCTGTGCCAGACTCCATCGTGCAGATTAACTTCAGCCTGTGAACGAGGAGACGAAGCAACACGAAGAGCAGGAAGTGAGTTGAAGTTGGTGCGAATGTGATCGAGCCTTCAGGCTGGAAACAGTTTCCACTTCCTGTTTCTTCACGGCACATTTTCCAGAAGAAAGATGAACACGTTTGAATGAATTTTTTGGAATCGTCTCTAATTAGAGCTAAAACAATTAGTTTCCAACAATTTGAATCATTTAAATGAATTAATTGTCACTACAGTGTGACAGTTTGCTGCTTTTCTCTGTCTCATGACATTAGAAAGTGAAAGTCTTTGGCTTTTGGGCAGCTGGTCGGACAACACAAGACATGAGGACTTGGTCTTGGGTTTAGAAAACTTGCGATGCGTATTTTCACGATTAAAAGAAGTAATTGACAGCGAAAGCGACGGCTGGCTGCAGTCCTCTCTAACGATACTCGATAGTTTCTCTCTTAAGCCTCAAATATTTATTCAAATGACTCAATCCTAAACTCAGCTCACAGATATGTGACACCTGTGACACAGTGGCTGCAAGTAGACGCTGCTTTATTTTAAGGGGTCACAAGGCAAAAAGGTTGGGAACCGCAGCTCTAGAATAAAACTGAGTGATAGCTGGTCAGCAGCCAAACGGGCTGTTAAGGTGGAGCGTCTCAGCTGTGGTTATTTCCTACTCGGAGCTCAGAGATGACGGACAGCAGGAATGTCAGAGAGCGACAAACAGCCGTCTGACGCCTCCAAAAAGAGTCCCCGGCTTCGGTATAAATAGCTTCATGCCGACAAGTCAAATAAGGAAGTTTACAGCTGAGCTGCAGAGCTAAGTCTGTTCATTTACACGGAGGACAAGTATCAGTGACGGAGACGGAGGAGGACAAAGACAGACCAGATCTGAACCCGTCCATCACCTCTGAACAGCCACCCAAAACCTGCCCGAGGTTCATTAAGACTGTCTGACATGATCCGGTCCACCAGAGCAGAGGACGGACGTCTGCGTCTCCTATTCTATCAGTGTTTTATTCTCTGAGACGCAGCGTTCGTGTCTCTTCAGCTCAGATAAACAGCCGGCTGCTTCAGCACGTCCACAGAAAAGACAGAAAAAGACATAAAGACAGTTTGTCTGAATGTCCCTTTCACTGCGGGAGACACCGTGGCTACAGTCCTCCTCCTTTTCAAAAACAATGAATAATAAAATAAAGGTTTCTCCCCACATTTAAAGAGCAGAGAGATGAATCACATCCAAACATTAAGCAACACAGAGAGCAGAGAAGAATGAAAACAGCCTCTGCTCTCAGCTATTGAGCAACAGGCTGAGCCACAGAGGGAAGAAACATGGAAACACAAACATACTGGGGGGGAGAGGAGAGAGGGAGGGGGGGGAGAGGAGAGAGGGAGGAGGGGGAGAGGAGAGGGGAGGAGGGGGAGAGTAGAGGGGGAGAGGAGAGAGAGAGAGAGGAGAGGAGAGGAGAGGGGAGAGCAACAGGCTGAGACACAGAGGGAAGAAACATGGAAACACAAACATACTGGGGGGGAGAGGAGAGAGGGAGGAGGGGGAGAGGAGAGGGGAGGAGGGGGAGAGTAGAGGGGGAGAGGAGAGAGAGAGAGAGGAGAGGAGAGGAGAGGGGAGAGCAACAGGCTGAGACACAGAGGGAAGAAACATGGAAACACAAACAAACTGGGGGGGGGGGGGAGAGGGAGGAGAGGAGAGGGGGAGAGGGGAGAGGGGAGAGGAGAGAGGAGGGGGGAGGAGAGGGGAGAGAGGAGAGAGGAGGGGGGGAGGAGAGGGGAGAGAGGGAGAGGAGGAGAGGGGAGGAGGGGAGAGGAGAGGGGAGAGAGGAGAGAGGGGAGGGGGAGAGGAGGAGAGGGGAGGAGGGGGAGAGGAGGAGAGGAGAGAGGAGAGGGGGAGAGGAGAGGGGAGGAGGGGGAGAGGAGAGAGGAGAGAGGAGAGGGGGAGAGGAGAGGAGAGGGGAGAGAGGGGGAGAGGAGAGAGGAGAGAGAGAGGAGAGGGGGAGAGGAGAGGAGGAGGGGGAGAGGAGAGAGCGAGAAGAGGGAGAGAGAGGAGAGGGGAGAGAGGAGAGAGGGGAGGGGGGAGAGGAGAGAGAGAGAGGAGGAGGGAGAGGAGAGGGGAAGAGGGGAAGGGCGGGAGGAGGAGGGGGAGAGGGAGAGGAGAGAGGAGGAGGGGAGAGGGGAGAGGAGAGGGGAAGAGAGGGGAGAGAGGAAGAGGGGAAGGGAGGGAGATGAGGGGAAGGGAGGGAGATAAAGAGAGGAGGAGGAAGGGAATGAAGTCTTCCAGCTGCAGGTCACTTGAGCCAAACTGAGCTGCTGCTGCAGTGGGAAACCCGGGGGCGTCGCCTAGCAACAGGTCGCAACACTTGGCAGCATCAAACCTGACCTGCAGGAAGGACTGCTGGGAAAAAACCAACATCACACCATCTGATCAGCAGAGACGACGAGCTCACACCTCCAGTCAGAGCTTGTTAACGAGGAGCGCAGCTAACGACTGGACGGCAAACTGGTTTCACTTCAGGGCGCCGCCCATACGGCCACAGAGACGTCAAATGAATCAGTCACATGAGAATTATTCACTGTGTCCTCCAGTCTGCGGTCAGAGCGAGTCCTTCATCAGGACCCGCTTCACTGTTACCCCGTTTCTACCCTGAGGGGCAGAACTACCAGCCTGAGCTCAGACCTCATCGCCGCAACCACGTTCATTCTGAACACTGAAACAAGGAAACACCACTTCCGGTTTCCTGTTTTGACTTCCTGCGGCTCTCACCTGGAGGACGGGGCTGTTGTCGAAGTTGTAGGCGCTGGGTCGGCCCTCCAGCGTGGAGAACGCCACGTTTCCGCCGGTGAGCGGCGAGATGTCGCTGAAGTCGTCGGTGCAGAGCGCCTGCTGCTCGTCCTCTCCGGTGCGGATGAAGCCGCGGCTCGCCTTCTGGTAGGTCTTCTCGCAGGAGCCGCTGTAGTACTGGTACGGCACCCAGGGGCCCCCCTCGCTGGTCCGCTTGTAGATGGCGAAGCTCTCCGGACGGCTGGTGTGGAACTTGAGCCTGACGTAGGTGATGTCGAAGGCCTTACCTGCAGAGAACACATGAAATCCTTATTCTACACCCTGAAGACCAAACCAACAACATTTTCACTCTGTCTGAAGAATCTGCTGCACGATTATCACACGTCATCAATTTAGTTTCATTTCAACTCACACGACATCACAGGAAGTCAAAGTCGGACACTTTAAATGTTGCTTTTTTCACATTTTAAATGTACCTGAAATTTCTCTGACTGATTTCAGTTTCATCAAAACTTTCTCCCAAACAACAACAAAACCACTAGAGGCCTTGAATTTAAAGTCTTTCCAGGCCTTCCAGACGTCCTGCTGCAGCTGCATGTGTGCAGGAACACACGAATCAAACGTTCAGCAGACCTTCTGTGAAGCGCGGCGGGAACGAGCTGCAGCAGCAGCGGTCTGCGCTCGGAGCCGCTGCGTCCGCCGGCCGACGCCGCTCCACGCATATTTGTCGAGTCTGAGCAGGCCGGCGAGCAGACGACTACATGTTCCAGGAGCCGTCAGTCAGCGTGTGAAGGAACGCCGCCATGTTTGAGCCGGGCGGCGGGGGGTACGGCTGTTTGCTCAGCCAAAGAATCTGCTCTGTAAACAGCGAGCTGACGGGGGCCCCGCGGGGCCCTCTGTGTCGACGGCAAATAAAGGTGAAGCAGCTGATAGGACTGATGGGACGTTCACAAAAGGCTGCAGTTTATTACAGGAAACTATGAAGCAACTGCAAATACACCAACTACCCCCTCCCACAGTGAGTGAGTGTGTGTGTGTGTGTGTGTGTGTGTGTGTGTGTGTGTGTGTGTGTGTGTGTGTCAGATGAACTGTGTGGGTCAAGGTTAATTAGTTTTAGAGATTTGGAGAAGTTTAATGTATGAAACTGGAATCAACTGGTCAGTGAATGCAGCACTGCTTTAAAACAAACATGGTGGGCTGAGCTGGGGGGGGGGGGGGGGGGGGGTGAACGAAGCTCATCAAACCATCAGTTGATGAGTCAGTCTGCAGAAGTCAGGTCAGCAGCCGCTCTGATCATCAGCTGCTTCCTTCACGTCAGGTGACGTTAAACTGAGTCTCTGAGGGGTTTTTCACGACGCCTTCAGGAACCTTCAGGTTATTTTCCACTGCGATCAGACACACTTCACACGTGGAACTGTCACTCAGACCGTCAGCCATGCATCAGAACAGAGGTTTAGAGCGTTACCATGGTGACCATCAGTTTACCGTTGGCCACATTCCAACGCAAACATTAAGATAACACATTAAGATAACAGAGGCATTTGATTGGTCAACGCAGCACTTTGCTGAGTGATGTCATGCAGCTGAGGGTGAGCTCCAGCTAAGATGACAGAGAGGAGACAGCCGGACTCCCATAATGCACCAGTTCACGTCCTTCATTAGAGCCTTTTTGCCTGTAAACTGCCCCGTCTTTCAAACTCTATCATCTGACGACATCATCGCTACGAGATCCTGCCCGACCAATCAGATTGCATATAATTTAAACTCAGGTCCTGAATCGGATCAGCAGGACCCGAGACAGCGCCAGGTATTCCAGGTGTGTCGGCTTACAGCAGGAAATCAGACGACACGTTTAAAACGTCTACAGCTTTCATGGCTCGAAGTAAAATCCTAAAAATTATGTCTCGTACATAATTTCAGGCGCGTTTCCCTGACGACGGCTGCGTCTTTTGAAAGCTGTTCCAATGATCTGTCCTCCGATCAGACGAGTCTCAGAGAGTTTAAAGAGCAGTTTTATTTCAGATCCTGAACAGCTGTGACCTGAAGCATCGCTTCACTGTGAAGACTTCCCTCCGGAGACTCTCTGGCCTCACATCAAAGAGCCAGCGTGAAGCGTTTTCTACAGCGCCGTCTCAGCAGCGGGGGACGGACACCAGCCGGCAGGAACAGACTCTGTCATTGACGTCTCCGCATCCTCAGGAACAGGACAAAAGCGTCTGCTGGCACAGTGATCAGAGGACGAGAGCAAAGGGACAGAAAGCATTCAGCCCCGAACCCAGGTGCATGCTGGGACAGAGGACCAGAGGACGCTCTGACTGGACGAGTAAACCTGGAGGAAGTGACGCCGCTGCCGGACAAAAAACACTTCAGAGTGGACGAAGAAGAACTGAAGAAGTGAGAACCTGCTCTCACAACGAGACACTAGAATAAAACAGGGTGGTGTGTTGTTTTTAATTCACAGACACAGCTGATAGCATCAGTCTCTGATTATAATGTCCTCCTCACTGACCTGGACACTGGAGACATGACAGGACATGCTCATGTTGTACTGCAGAGACACGGACGGTGTGCTGTCCAGTTTTTAAAGGACTGCAGGGACACGGACGGTGTGCTGTCCAGTGCTTAAAGGACACTCATGTTGTGCTGCAGAGACATGGACGGTGTGCTGTCCAGTGTTTAAAGGACACTCTTGTAGTGCTGGATGTGTCTTCATGTCCCTTGGCGTGTCTGGTTGATGCATGTGGACCCTCACGTGAGTCTGGTAGGTTTAAAGACAGACACGGTGACTCATGCTGAACAGCTGACTGACAGCTACAGACTGATGAGACTGTCTGTCTTTGTGGAAGAGACGGCATCGTGTCTTCAGCCAGAACCTTCACAGTGTTTTCGATCGTTCGCTGTGAGCATCACAGATCGGTCCGAAGCGTCGATGATGCGTCGATGATGCGTTGATGATGCGTCGATGATGCGTCCGAGCGCCTGCTGGACTCTGCGGCGTGAAGTCAGGAGGAATTCTGCCTCTTCTTCAGAACAATCGGCGTATTGACAAGACAAGAATTTGACAGTCGGGCGCAGACAAAGGCCACGCTGTACGCATTCATGTTCTCCTCCCGAACGACCACGGAACAAAAAACCTCCAACACAAGCGGCTCTGCTCTCTGCAGGCGAAGCGGCGAGCTGCCGACGACACGGCGGCTCCGGCTTCTCATCCAGACTTCATTCAACCTCTCCATCGTTTCTGACGGAGCACAGCTCAGCTCACACCTTCAACACTGCTGACAAAGTTCAGCTCTACACAGCAGGAAAGTTAGGAAGGAGCACAGGAAGACATGGACTTCAGTGTTCTACCAAAATAAAAGCTCACATTTTTTTCCTATTTCAAGGAAAAGAATAACGAAATCAAAGGCAGTGAAATCCAACAGAACAAACTGTCACCTGTGAGTGTCAGAAAACTGGTGCCTGAGACACAGAGCTCAGGGTGACAGAAGCCCACGGAGCGCCTGTTACAGCTCAGGTGTATTCTGTGAGCCAATGAAACGATGACCTCGTTAATCAGTTATTAATGAATGAACGTGCAGCTTGTTGCCTGAATGAAGAGGACTGAGACTACAGGGACCGACGGAGGTGAGATGGAGAAACAGATTCAACTGGTTTCTATCGCCTGTGAAGATCCAGATCAGTTTTTGATTGGCCGGCGTGCTGAAGCTCAGCGAGCGGAGCTGAAGCTGCCGCTGCTGCTGGAAACAGTGCTAATAAACTCCACGTTTCAGTTAGAGCTAAAACACGGAGCAGCCTTTGTTTCGCCGACGCCGTCTATTAGCTGGTTTTGCTTTAAGCAGAGCTAACCCGTCTATTGTGGGGCGCTGACCCCGGGAGACTCTCCTTGGGGGGCCCAGAGTCAGGTCTGAACATGAAAAGAGCCTCCAGTCGTTCAGAGGAAGGAGCTTTTCTTTCTAAGACTGTTTGGGGAGGGGCGGGGGGGGGGGGCATGGTGACGGCAGGAATGAACTGGCTGGAATGTGTTTCCGCCGGGCAGAGTGACGCCGGACGGAGGGATGGACGGAGAAAGAAAGAGTCCACAGAGGAGAAAGGAGGGCGAGCGAGCAACACAGGCTGTTCATGTCAGAGAGAGAGAGGGAGAGGGGGCTGCTGGGAGTTTTTCCTGCCCAGATATGGAAGACATGATAACTGAGTGAGCAGAGGCGGCTGCAAGGGAGGGATGTTCCTTCAGAGGGTGCTGAGGTTCAGACTCTGCCCGAGTGTCCTTGAGCAGAGTCCTGCAGCCGACCTCTGACCTCTGACCTCTGACCTCTGACCTCTGCATCAGCTGGTGGAATAAACGCTCACTGGAGCCCAGAACGATCGCTTCAATCCCGTCGCGTCAAACTCAGTATGGAATTCCTCCATGATGATTCTCATATTTCAGCACAGACAGACCTGAGACGGCTCACGCCGGGGCAACGGCGTGAACGAATGAACGGCAGCCGTGGCCTCGTGCAGCGTCGGCCGTTTCGCCGCCTCTTTAAAAACGTCGTCTGGAATCAAAACGCGAATCAGAGTTTCTTCTTTGTCTCGACCAGCAGACGTGATGAGTCTGAAAGTCTGTCCTCTAAAGTGACTTCACTGGATGTTAAAGAGGTTACAGCAGATTAAAGTGAGCTCTGTCTCGTCTCTCTCTGTCTGTGTCTGTCTCGTCTCTCTCTGTCAGAGGACACGTCTGTGCTCCAGGATATCAGCATGTTCGTCCACCAACAAGCAGTCTGGATGTCCATGCGGCTCTGATCCTCGTTAGAGGTCAGAGACGCAGATGTTTGTCTTCCCACAAAGAGGAGACGTTAACGAGGAAGATGTCCTTGAGGAGGACAGATAAGGACGGGGGAGGAGGACGCCACGGTTCAAACATGACTTCTGAGAGGATTAATGAGCTCTGCTGTCCTTCAGGATGCCAGAAAGAAAACACGTCACTTCTAGTTTTTTTTCAGCGCTTTCCTGTGAGTCATCTTCCCGCCGGTGGAGCGGGGCCTCGGGAGCGGCCTCGGGGGTGGGAGGAGGGGGTTACAGTTGTTGTGGAGGGGGGTGAACATGCAGTGGAACGCCCCGGCTCGCAGCACGGTCCAATTAAATTTCCTCCCATGACTTCATCGCATTCTTCTCCCTGGAGGACGGAACAATGGCCGCTTTGACTTTTGAACGTGTGGGCATGAGCGAGCCTCGTCCTCGCATCGAGTCCTCCGTCCGAGGGCAACGCCGCCATCGCCTGCGGAGGACCCCCGCTCACACCGAGGAAGAGCAACCACAGAATCCGAACAGTCAAGATTCATAGAAAGCTCCAGCAGACAGAAACCAGCGTCAAGTCCAGACCAGCACAGTACAGCAGTCCAGGACTGCGTGGGACCCCTCCTCTCTCTGCAGGTGCCGGGGTCAGAGGTCAACGAGCCGAAGCCTCGCAGATAAAAACCGAACAAATCGAGGAGTTCTTGGGGAGGGGGAGGGGAACTCAGAGGGAGGAATGTGAGGAATGCAGCAGAGTTCAAACTCCACAACATGAGACCGCTCCAATCCTGGACCCAGAGGTCACTGTCAGGACCACAGAGTCCCTGTCCAGCTGACTCAGAGACTCAGAGACACAGAGACACAGAGACAGGCGCACGCACGCACACACACACACGCACGCACGCACGCACACAGGTGGTGTTTCCATGTGTTTGAGTGGAGCAGCACCTCCAGCCCTCTGTGAGGCTTCCAGGTGTGTGTCTCTTCATCACATCCTGACCTGCAGCTTCGTTAGCCCCGCGCTCGCTCGCTCGCTCGCCGTGTTTAGAAAGCTCTGAGGAATTTTAATCTCGTTCTCCTGTTTCAGAGGTTCAGCCTGAGCGTCAGCGGCTCAGGCCGACCAGGTACAGCAGTTACACATTAATGTCTCTGTTAATGTCTAACACGCTCCCACACACAGGAATGCACACAACCACGAAGGTGTGTTTGGTTTCCACACAGGAACGGCCCTGCAGCTATCAGTCAGACCGTTATCAGCAGGAAACCTGAGCGCACACACCTGAGAGGAGCTCGCCCCGTTCACACTCGGGTACGATCTGATCGAGCGGATCCTCTCCACGGAGACACGACCCGCCACCAGCCGACCCTCAACATGACAAACACAGTGAGAGGCTGAGAGCTGAAGGGCCGCACTGAGCGCGCTCAGTAGAGCGTCTGCAGGGTGCCTCTGATATCACCGTAATCTCCTCTTCTGTTTGATAAACACAGCAGCAGCTGCCGCCGAGCGCTCGGATTGGACGAGAGGAGATTAAAGTGGCGGGCTGGGGGCCGAGGTGAAGGTGTGTGTGTGTGTGTGTGTGTGTGTGTGTGTGTGTGTGTGTGTGTGATAAGAACTGCTGTTGATAAAGAGGAAAGTTTCACTGAGCTCAAACACACCTGCTGACCTGAAGGCATAACTCAGGTGTGAACAGTAACGATGGGGGCTGTGCTAACGAGCGTCGGTCCACCTCTGCTGTATCAACAGTGGGCTTTAATTAGGAGCTGGCCGGGGGGGTCAACATGTCTCCAGCACTTTGTCTCAGGCTGAATCGTTTAAATCTCCGTTTATTGATACTGTATGAACATCTGCCGTGAGCAGAGACACTCTGTGTGTGTGTGTGTGTGAGTGTGTGTGAGTGGTGGGGGGGATTTCCAATTAAGTGTGTGAGGGGGGAGGACGGACAGGAAGGGAGTGTTTTTAAAGGCTGAGCTGCTCTGTCATCATTTATTAGATGAACGTCAGCCCAACAGTTAAACCCAACCTTAGTTTATTATCTCAGGTGGAAACTTTTCTTTTCTATTTCAGGATTAAAGTTTACGTTTAGAGATTAAAGATTTTCTCCAGAGTTGAAGCTCAGCTGTGAGTTTTGCTGTAAATGTCGGCTGAAGTTCAGCTGAGCTGTGCTGAATAAACAGAGGAACAGGGTGTTTGCAGGTTAAAGTATTACTTCAGAATATGAACAGACGACTTCCTGACACCTGAACCTGATCAGACTCTGTTCATCTGTGTCAGGGGGCTCGTGGGGGTTTATTATCAAACCCGAGTGGCTGGAATCTGCTCAGGAGTCGACGAGGCTTTACAAACTCCAGCAGTCCACCTTAAGGCCCAAAATAACCCAGAACCAGATTCCCATCAGGCCGGCTCAGGAGGAGCTCCCCGCCTCCCACATCAGAGTGTTTGGTGGAGATTTAAGAGCGGGGACCACCAAAGAAGTGGCCGCCCCGCCCCGAGGTGTCACCACACCGGGACGTCAGGAACAAACGAACACAGCCCTCATTATCAGAGACAAAGAGTCCCAGCAGGACGCGGAGTCCACCCCCAACAGGCCTCACAAAGACCCCGCAGCTGCTGACACCGAGTCCTGAATGAGGACTCGCAGGCTGGATTTACATTTCTCACTGAACTCCTGAGATCCACCACCTTTAAGACCAGAGCCGTTTATCCAGACTCAACTCAAAGGCTTCCTGCCGCGTTTCCAACAGACTTCACCGTTCATCAACCTCCATCTTTAAATCAAAGGACAATTTCACCAAAACCACCTTTTCAGTGGTGGGACGTCCTCTGAGGGCGGGTACAGGTGTGGTCGGATTAAAAACAAACCTCCTGATCTGAGCAGCAGAGGTGGAGACGTCCAAACGCACTGAAGACTACGTTTCCCATGATGCCTCGGGTCTTTCTCCACAGGCTCCCACAGACTGTATAAAACTGTCTCCGCCTCCCAGGGGTGGAGCGTGGGTGGAGCTGAATGAAGCGGGCTGCGGCAGCTAGCTGTCACTCAAAGCTGCTAAACTTTGAGCTTTAATATGATTTAAAGTGAGGAACAGAGATATTCAGCCGACAGTTTTAGCTCGTTTCTATTCTCAGAAAGTTTCTGTGTTTACGATCAAAAATTTTCTGGATGTTTCTTGAAACAGCTGAAACTTCATGGATTCAGTTTCATGTTGAATTTACCAGAAGACACCAGAAGTCGGACTGAGCAGTCGTCTGCGTTTATTAGAGTTTTGAGTTTGTGACACTTTTTAAAGGGAGTTTTGGGACAAAAACTAAAAAACTAGTCTGACAAAGGCTGTTTGCTGGACCACATTGGATCAAATGTGACCCAAAGGTGAACCTGAACCTGAGCCTGACATCCAGGAGAAAGCCTCCCTGTCTTTGGACCCACTGAGGTCTGGATCAGTCTAAACCCTGGGGTGACAGCAATCAGGATTGAGAAAAACTAAAGTCACAAAGAACAAAACCCACCACAAGAGAACATCTGGAAATCTTCTTGAGCTCTTCAACAACTCAAAAACCACATCAGTCGAGCGTCTGCAGACGTAAACAAGCCGAACGATGACGGAGCGTCTTCAGCGCCCGAGGACGTTCAGCTACTACCTGCCGCCGTCACCTGAGACGTGCTGCCGTGTGTCTGCGAGGCGTCCGAACGAGTCGTGCTTCGAGCTGCGTTTAAAGAACTGATTCACGGGCTCTGGTGACGGATCCTCCAGCTCGTCCGCCTTCAGGTTCAGTTTTGCAGTGAAACCTGTAAATTAAAGGCCGGCCGGGTGTTTATGCTGCAGAGGCAGCAGGTTTACAGAAGACGACCACAGAAACCGCCTCAGCAGAGACGCCTCAATAACAAAACGTCAGGATCCGGTGAAAATGTGCAGAGCTGCGGGCGTCCTGCGAGCGTCCAGATGTTCAGATGAGACAACAGCCGCATGGACACGAGTGTCCAGCAGCACGGCTCACATGGAGGACGTGGGGGGTTGCTATCACCCGGCGTCGGCTTCGACTGACGATCACTCTGCGGATTGAATCAGAGTTCGTGTCTCTAAAGTAACTCTGAGATCTAGTCTAGAAGTTTTGTTGTTTATCGCTACGCCGACGACACGATGACGAACACCACGACAGACGGCGGCTGAACCGTTTCCTCACCACGTTAACGACACAAAGCGGTGAAACCATTTCACCCTATCACAGGAGGAGATGAAGTCAGGCGACGTTTTCGTCAACATTAGACGGCGGTGAGAGTTCCTGCCGCCTCGCCGTGATGCGAGCCAGCGTCAGCGTGTTACTGAGCGCTGCTGATTCAGCCTCCTCTAGAACAGGATGTGAATCTCAACGGTAGCTCAAGGCGGAACGAAAGAAATAAATCTGTATAAAACATTAAGCACGTTTCACTTCTGGCCACGCCCATCTGTGATGTCACAACAGGGGTTTTCTTACTGCCGCTGGGGCCGAACCCCTCTCCAGTGACATCACAGATAGGGGCGGGGCCAGGAGTAAAGCAGCCTCCATGTTTTCACATTGAATTTTTAACCCATGTTTTGTGTTTCTACCCGGCAACAGAGGGCCGCAGGTGGGGGTCCGAGCGTCCGGCGGCTCCATCAGCTGCACGGAGGAGAAGACGAACAAAGGCCTGACGTTTCAAACACAGAATAAATCAGTCCACACGTCTGCGGAGTTCACCATAATTATCTGTCGACTCCGCTTTGAAAACCAGTCACGTTTTACTCCGTCTCTTCCTCCACCGCCGTCCCTCCTCCCGGGAGTAGGGCTAAAATTACCCTGCATGCATCTGCTTGTCCCTGTAATGCATCTCTGCTCGTTCACAGACTCCGCGCCGTCTATAATAACAGAAAACCCCCTTCTCTGCTCCCCCCGGGGCCTCGAATCACTTCCTGAGCAAAGCAAATCACAGCGTCTCAGCAGGACCAGGACCCCTCGGCCCCCCCCGCGCCACTTTAACACACTTCACTTCAGTTTCCACCGAGGTCGGAAGCTGCCTCTCTCCCTGCTCAATTCCCACGGTGACTTTTTCTTCCCACAGGACAGGAAACGTCGGGTCAAAGGTCAAAGGTCTCCACAGGCAGTCAGCCGGAGCGAGCGGACCAGAGTCCATGCTGGAAAAACCCGTTTAAAGAAAGTCGGCTGCAGACAGAGCTGCTGCTAATGATTCATCGATTACTCGATGAGCAGCAAATTAATCAAGCTTAAAGCATGACGACGGACCACAACCGCCGTCCTGTGCTGCGCGCCGGCCCCCATCTCGCCCTCCTCTCACTTCCTGTCACCTCTCAGTTTCCACAGAACACAGTTTCACAGGGACGATTTCTTCAGTGGGTAGTAAACGGTGGGTGTGGACTGTCCAGACACCACCAGGGATTATTTATTTACTGATCATTTGAAGCGACCCTTTAAATGAATCAGACAACAGAGCAGAAACACAGAAGAGGACGCGCTGACGATGCAGATGTTTAGATAAATAAATCTTTGCACTGTGGAAACTGAAAGGCTCAGTTCAGTGCAGGTCTCTGTCTGTTGCCTTACTCGTCCCTGACTTCAGAGATACGATCGAGCCTGCAGTAAACTGTAATGATCCTTCTGACCCACCAGAAGAACCCAGTGTCCAGGTTTCAGTTCACAGCTGAAAGCCTGTGAACTTCTTTGTTCCCTCGTGTCTAACTCAAATAACTGCGGGCTGTTCTTGAACGCAGCATTTTGGGGATTTCCATCAGATGTGGCTCCGGCCTCTCTTTGCCGCTGACCTCGGGCGACCACGAGGGGCTTCATAACAGGAATGTCTTTGTAAACTGGGTCATGTGAATCTGGTTATTTCAACAGCCGACACTTAAAACCCTCAAAATGTTAGAGGGTCCTCGAACGCACCAGCTTTCAGCAGCGTCACCGCGCAGAACGAAACAAACCGAACAGCCTGGACGGCAGAGAACCATCAACATATCTCCCCCAGCACCGCGTCTCTCGGCGCTTCTCGACTTCCTGTCCTGCAGACTGATCCTTTAACGTCCGACAGCTGATAACAGAACAGACGTCGTCCTGTCTCTCAGCCCGCCGCCTCCTCACAGCCCACCTCCATGTTGACTTTACGCAGCAGATCGTATCCAGCTGTTTAGTCTGAGCCAACATGAGTCGACGCACGTGTTTAAGCTGAAGGACGGAAGACAGACTGAATGAAGACGAATCAGCCAAAAGGAGCATTCTGCCGTCTTTCAGCCGGACGCGTCCTGTTGACTTTATCGTTTCTGTGGAAATCAGCCTGACATTCAGTCTGCGGCTTTGTGTGCTGACAGTCGTTCCAACAGTGCAGGTTTAAGTCAGGCCGCTCATAAAATCTGAATATTCATGGCCCACAGAAGAACAGGACACTCTGACCTCTGAAGAGCTGACGGAGTCCTCAGGTCTTGGGAGTCAGATCATACTTTAACGCACCAACAAACAGTTTTCAGTGTCGTTTCCAACTGCAATCAGCAGAGATGAACCTTTAACCCAGGCATGTCAAACTATTCCATAAAGGGCCGTGTGGCTGCAGGTTTTCGTTCCAACCAAGGAGGAGCACACCAGGCCAACCAATCAGCATCAAGGGATCCCTTAGTTATCAGCTGAAAAGGGAGATCAGCTGATTAAATGAGTCCAGCCTGGTGTGCTCCTCCTTGGTTGGAACGAAAACCTGCAGCCACACGGCCCTTTATGGAATAGTTTGGACATGGCTGCTTTAATCAATAAATCTGAAGCTTCCTAATCATTGACTGCCATCGATTATCTGTCTGCTGGGCGGTTTTCACAGAGATGAAGTGAAACCAGAGGCTCATGAAACAGATCTGATCCTGAGTCTGTCGACACATGAGAAGCTGTCTCCACATTCAGACTGTGAGTGAGTCCTGAACCACCACAGACCTCCACAGATCCCACTCTGATCCCAGACCACACTGTTCTGATGAAACCTGTTTGAACCCTGCAGCCGATGTTCAGAAGCTGCAGCAGGAAACACGATTTGTTGTTTCATAAGCAGACAAAATGACAGTGCTGCTGCTGCGTTCACTGCCTCCAGCCAGCGCGGGTACAATAAACCTTCATCAGCGCGGATCCGGTGGGAAAGTATCAGCGATGAAGCTGTAATTACACAGTTACAACTTCCCGTGACTTCATCATCCACTGTGAAGGTTTGATCCAGATGTCAACAGGAATTAAGTCGGCTTAATAACAACCTGCTGCGTGATTGACAGTTTGGGACGAGGACACATTTCATGGAAACAAAGAGAAGGAGGAAAGAGACGAAGAGGAGCAACGCTGATCACGCTGTTTCCACTCAGCTGACATCAACCGATTCATTAACTCAAGTTCAATTCATTTATTCTAATTACAGAAGAAAACAACGCGAGTCTGAACTTTGTTTCATGAGCCGACACGCTGAACGTGGCGTCAGGCTTCGATAGACGTAAACAGGTCCTGCAGAGTCCCTGTGAGTCCCTGCAGCCGCGGTCCAACATCACGACTGTAAACCATCAGAAATACAACAGCACCTGTCAAACTGCCCGTCCAGACACCGTTTGTAGCTTCATCAAAACCACGACGGCCGCTGCAGCCCGAGGGACAGGACGGGACTCGTGTTGTCAGGAGCGTGAGACGGTGCAGCAGCGACCCTGAACGCACCGCAGGCCTTTTAATTAGCACACGGTGACAAGAATGCTGAGTTTGGACTTCAAAGCGAAGCGTGATGAGTGAACAAACACAGAGCGGCAGGTTCGACATCAGGAGGTGAAGAAAGGAGGCTGTTTGTTGTGTGGGGGGCTGGGAGGTAAATAAAGACCCTCCAGCAGCTGCAGCCTCACCTGGAAACGTTCCTCTGAGCGTCTGGAAATTTCCACATGAGAACCTGAGGAACAAGATATCAAAGGCTACGTCCACAAAGACACCTGTTCATGAAACTGTGTGAAAAATGATGTGAGACACCTGAAACACATCACGTGACCGCGCAGGTACACTGTTCGCCGTTTTCCTGCTGCACAAGCAGGAAGTATCGGCTCAGTCAAAGGCAGAATTTAACAGCTGCGAGCACAGGCGACATGTTTCTTCCAGAAAAGGGTCTCATGACTGAGACGTCTCTGGTTGAGAGGCTCTAAAGCGCCAGAGTCAAGTTCTGCTTCTCAAAAGGGACCACAAGAACAGCAGGAGTTCTGACGGGGGGGGCAGGACGGTCACAGAGCAGGTGAGGAGCCGAGCATCCTTCAGTTACTGCCCCGTTTTCTGCCGCTGTCGACATTTACAAACTTCTGCTAACGTGACCGTCTGAAGTTCACGTGCATTCAGAGGGTTAAACGTCAGACAGAGAGGAAGCACACAGAAACAGTAATGCTCCTCCTCCTCCTCCTCCCCCATGTTAAAGAGAGAAAAGACAAAGAGCCTCCTGCCTCTGAAAGCACATTTGTACCACAATGGAGGAAAATAAAACTAGAACTGAGCAGCTACATTAAAAATAAAGATCTTTTAAAATCCTCAGAAATGTGAATGGAGTTTGGTTGGATTGACTCTGAAGCACCGAGCTGTGAAATCAGAGTGTGTGTTTCAGCTCTCACTGCGACACAACAAAAAAAAACCCAGAACAAAACATCACCTGGCCTGCAGAGACGTCCGTCAGCTTCCTCTTCCTCTTCCTCTTCCTCTCTAAGGAGGTCTGACGGCCATCTTTGTTTACAGAACCGTCTGAATATAAACTGCTGTCTGTCCTCCTGCTGCCACACTACACACTGAAATCATCATTTTACAAATAATTGATTCATCGAAGGAGAAAACGGTCAACAGAGGAAACCAGGAGGAAGCAGAAAGATCATTTTTGTGTAAACCTGATCAAAATTCATCGACGATCAGAATCGTTGGCGATAAATTTTCTCTCCATTGACGAATGATTGTAGCTGTAAATGTGTCCAGTTGAAGACGACGATGAAGAAAATGCTTTCTGAAGTTTAAGGTTGGAACCAAATCAGCACTGATTCATAAACAACCAGCGCCATGTGTCCACCAGAGGAAAAGTGGACTGGAACTGGACTCATTTCACCCTCCTCCTGACAGTTCAGGACAGCAGGACTCGTTGGGGCCTCACCTGTAGAACCTGGTCCAGGTCCACAGAGGAGCCGCTCGCTCGGCTCCTGAAAGTGAACTCTTTAAATTCTTCAGCTCTCATCTGAAGAGGGCTGAATATTCATGTGTCAGTCTGACGGGGGGCCTCAGCTCGGGGCCCCTCAAGTGTCAGTCAGTGTAACAAAAAGAGGGCCCCCGGGGGCCTCGAGTTCAGGCCGAAGAACAAACTGTTTCTACCTGTTTGCTTCAGTCTCTTCCTCCACCCGTCTCCACCCGCTGAGCCCTCCAGGACTCCACATCAAACCACGGAGCAACTTCTAGACCACCGTAACCCAACAAAGGATCCAGCAGAGTCCATCAGGGAGGGGTTCAGTCCTGAGACCACAGTTCAAAGTGAAATCAGACTGAAACTGAGACTCAAACCATTTTCCTCTCAGTCGATCAATAAAGAGGAAAAGAGTCCAGAACCAAGAGTGTTCCGGACTCAGCTGTGCTTAAATCACCTTCCTTCACAAGCTGAAGCTGCAGCTCAACGTATTGATCATTCCAACTAAAACCACCAATCAATCAATCATTCAGGCCTAATTTGTAGCTTCATTACAGACAGAAGAGACGGGACAGGAAGTAAGAGCTACAACAAAGGTCCTGGTGGGACTCGAACCTGGAACGTTCAGGTTCTGGTTTAGATTTAGGTTTTTGGCTCTGGCACCACCAGAGGATCCAAAAGCCTCGAGCATCACTCCTGTTGCTGCGGTAACCTGGAAGGGCTGCAGGTGTTGTAAAGACAGGAAGTAGTTGTTGGAGTTTGTGTGACAGCAACACGAAGCTGCTAACAGCTAACTCTGCATACAGCTCAGAAAGGGGGGTTGACTCACAGGCTGGTTCTGTTCAGACCAGGACCAGAACTTGACCGGGACCAAACACAGGACCAGCTCGGTTCTGCGAGCACGCTGCTGCTGGTTTCTGCAGTTTCAGATATTACAATTTAAATTTTACCAACACCAACCAATACCACGACGGCATCGGGAAACACCTGGCCAATCAGAGCTGAGTGTGTGAATGACAAGCACAGGAAGACGCAGGCAGGACAGGCAGCAGTGCACTGTGGGAAAACGCAGCTGAGAGCGGCTCGGGCTGCTCCTCATCTTCCTCTCAGGCCCCCAAACGACCATAAAACAGACAGGCCGTGTTTTTCCTCCTGAGGCCAGCTGTTGTAAATTATACCAATCTGAGTGAGTGTGTGTTTGTGTGTGTGTGTTTCTCAGTGTGTGTCAGTGTGTGCGTCTTTCTCTCTTTCTGTATGTGTGTGTGTGTCAGTGTGTGTTTCTCTGTGTGTGTGTGTGTGTGTGTGTGTGTGCGCGCGTGTGTGCGTGTGTGCGCGCGTGCGTGCGTGCGTGCGTGCTGCAGCACTGAGCTCAGCGTGGGAACCTGGGATGTGCAGAGATTACGGGAGCTGCACAGCTGGACGACGGCTTCTGGAATCACTGCTGCTTTATTGCAGCTGATGAAAGAGAAAAAATCCCTTTAACCCCAAAAATACCCTTAAATTTCCCCTTAAAATTCCTTTGATTGTGGGGGCGGGGCTCCAGTTCGGGCCGCTCTCAGCGTCACGTTTAACCTGCCGGTGAAGGATTCACCTTTTTATCTTGTGAGGGATTCTGGGATGTTTTGTCTCCATGTTGAGACTTCAAAGAGCCTTCAGGTACTGAAGCGAGTAACAACCCCCTCCCCCTCCCTCACCCCTCACCCCCACCCCCCCACAGACGGGTGAGTCCAGCTGTTTTCACGTGACTCTTCTTCCAGGAAACTCGTGTTTACACAAGTCTGTCTGTAACGAACAGAAACGACCTAAACGAGCCCTCGTTAGTAAAGCAGCCTCTCCTGACCCCGCTCTGTGATCAGTCCCTGTTTGAACTGCCTTTATTGATCCGTCATCAATGACAACACCAGCTCATGTGTGACTGACGAGTGATGAGCTACAAACTTTATTACCACTTCCTGCTTCTGACTGTCGGCCATCAGAGCTCATTCACGACCGGATTCTTCTTCTTCTTCTTCGGTCAAATCGCACCAGATTTCATTCAAATTTCTGCCGATTTGTTCTTGAACGCTGCATCTCACATTTGAAAGCTTCGGCTTCTTCTGCGACATTAAAAAGGTTTTTACTGAATAAAGATATTGAAAAACTGCAGTTTGGATGTCAGGACAGCGATGATCTGCCAGCAGGTCTAGTTTCCCTCACAGGTTTCAGCTGTGGGTTAAACACAGATAAACGAATGAGGCCCCTCTCCGTCCATCTGCGCGTCTCTTCTTTGTGGGTCTTTCATGTCGGCCTCGGCCTCGGCTCTGCAGAGTCGAGTCAGGACACGTCGCCTTCCTGCCGCATCAAAGGGCCCCAACGCACAGAAAGACGAGCCGACCCGAGCTCCACAAACACGTCGCATTTCCTGAGATTAAGGCTGCCGGCATCGCGGCCTCAATCTGAACCTTATCGAGCGCAGAGTTCAGCTCAGCCGACGCAGGAAGTCACTGAGCGCGACGGTCAGGACGAGAGAAAGCGTCTGTAACAGCGACCGAGCATCAAAAACATCAAACATCAGGTTTATCGTCTCCTCGCTTCAGTCAGTGAGCGTCAGACCTCAAACTCTTTCATTCAGTTCTCATCAGCTTCTAGAATCTGTTCAAACAGGTCTGAGGTTCACTGAATGAAACGTCCACTGATAAGTCCAGCTGGAGGGACAGACGAGTCTTCAGCGTCCACGCTCGCTGTCCTCCATCATCAGTGCGTCTTTAATGTCTGCAAACTTCCCGATAACGAGCTCCGCATCGCTATCTGTCAACAACCAAAGACTGATCAGCTCTGGTCCTGGTTGAACCAGGACGCACGAGGACGAACTCATCATGAGTAACACACTCGTCTCCATCGTCACACGCGGGTCGACCACCTGCACCGGGGACTTCCTGTTCACTGCACCTCCTCCTGGGTTTCCTCTGAACTGCCGTTAAAAATCATTTTGGCAGAAAAGGTCAAAATATTTCGACTCCTCTAAACAGGAAACAAACTCTCGACGAAGCTCAAAGAGTCGCGGAGCCACTTCCTGTCGAGACGACAAACATTTGACAACCAAGCTCTGCTGGATGTTTACACGCGAGGTCACCACACCGACCACAACTCCGACCGCAGCGACAAGTTTCCACGGACACGCCGCCGTCCCGTTCCCGTCCCATCACTCACCTGAGAGCGACGCTCAGCTTATCTGCAGCAGAACAAAGCCTGAGCTCTAATTCTGCAGAAATCACAGAGCCAACAGCGAAACGCAGCCCGCGGGAGAGAAAACGCAGCGTGTAATTAAAGGCATTTCCATGAGAATGAGGCGTTGAGGCGGCTGCCGCTCTAATCAGAGTCAGTACCCGAGGCTACAGAGGCAGCAGCTCAGCTCCAAGCAGCAGCATGACTGAACCACTCAGGAATGTGGAGCGCTGCAGGGAGGCCCGAGGCGCACAAATAGACAGGTATTTTTAAAAGCTCCGGGAAAACGAAGACGACTGCGAGCGGAGCGGCGACGCGGACGGAGAGCGGCCTGATTGGTCGACTGGCTTCTAAGACCTGGAGCAACAATCACAGTTTTCCCAGAGTCCACGAGTCCACCTTCAAAGGTCACGTTTGGTCTGAACGACAGTCAAACTCAAACACATTCGGTTCACCGGGAGGTTTGACGAATGACTTCAAACCATTATCGATCATCAGAAATGTTGATTTACTGTCTGTCGATCAGCGAACCGATCGATCTGACTGATCAGAGCTGAAAGAGCAACAGAACGAGAATAAAAACCGCAGAAGTCAACACACAGAGTACTGAGCTGCTTCCAGGAAAACTCTGAGGGCGACCACGAGATGTGAGGAAAGGTCCGCGCAGGGCTGGAATCAGGATTTTAGAAATCCTCAGCGAGGTCACGAGTCCAAAGTGTCCCAGCAGAACGCCACGGTCCAAAGACAGCGCGTTACCACCCCACCAACCAAACTCTGTACAGTTTTTAGAGAATTTTAAATAATCACCTTTTCTATCTGCTGTGTCTGACCAACAGTCCAAAACCAAAAGACTCTCAGTTTATTATCACAGAAGAGACAGAGAGGCAGGAAATGATCATTAATTAAATGCCTAATTATCAATGCTGATTCATTTGCTGTCAATCTGACAAATCAGCCACTTTCAGTTTCCTTTAAAACAGACTTTCAGCCTGAGAAGCCGACACGTGTTACAGCAGAAGACAAACAGAAAGCAGAGCTCCACGTCCGGCCAGCTGAGACCAGCTGTCCTCAGAGGACGCCTAGGTCCCATCTGAGTCCCCCCACAACTGACTCCACAGTCCCGGTGAGGCGTTTAGAGGCCGACGGACGCCAGGCCGCTAACTTTACACCTCCGGCTGTTTGTGGAGAGGAGAGCAGAGCCGCTGGCGGCCGAGCAGTTTGTCAAACAAACACTGGGAATCACAAAGTGAACATGATGGAGGAGCAGCAGGAACCACAACTGGTGCTGCGACCGCTGGGAGAGGCTGACCTGGAGTCAGCTCAGAAAACAACACACACATAGTCACACACACACAGACACACGCACCACCCCCAACAATGAAAACTATGTCCTCCATGCTACACTGCTGGCAGCAAAAATTCCTCATTCCCAAAGTTTCCAAGTTACATCAGTGACCTCCAGCTCCGACCCGAACACACTGATCATGTGGGACCCAGAGGAACAGATCACTGACGGGACCCTGCTGCTCGTTTGCGATTATTTCAGATTTGTTTTCCGTCTGGAGAAGAAAACCCTCCAATCTGCATTCAGCAGAGTCAAACTCCAGCAGACCAAACTCCTCAGAAAACTTCACCAACTTTAAATGTTCAATCTGTCCCTTAAATCACAAGAGAAAATCTCACAGGACCTGCAGCGTGTTGTATTGCACAGACGTTAAACCAAATGAGTTGAGATATTTTCACAGCTGGCATCGCTGCCGGTGAGATGTATTTAGATGTGCAGCGGCCGAGCGACCGATACGCAAACCTGCTGTGTAAAGTTGGAAATGACTACAGAAGGAATGGTTTGATGGTTTTCAGTGTGCGCCGAATTAAAGAGTGGTGCCATAAAATGTACAAAACATATGTAGTTATGTTCATGTGCGCAGCTGCTTTTAGCTGTACGCAAGAAAACTTGAAATCGTAGTCTTTTCACGCCGGGTTCGGCGCGGCGGGTCTCCTGCGCGGAGAGAAGGAGATGTTAGCGGCGCTCTTACCGAGGTGCAGGGTGAGGTTGATGGAGTTCGGGTACTGGATGCCCGCCAGCATGGTCTGGCTCTGCCACCAGGTGGTATCCTGCTGGTTGTTGTAGTCGGTCAGGTACACGGCGCTGTGGTGGTTCCGGGGGTCCCGGGCGTCGCAGATGTGGCAGGACTTGGTGACCCCAGTGGCGCCGGTCTGCACGCAGTACTCCTCGGGCGGAGAGCCGCAGGTGTTGGTCGCCACCACCGTCACGTTAAAAGCGGCGTTAACGAACTCGGGCATGCAGCGCTGCGGCGAGCCGCGCTCGTCCGAACACTCGTCCATGGCGGCGCGGACACACACCGCCACCCAGCTCCAGGCGACCAGAGCCCGGATCAAACTTCGCATTTTTCCAGTCCTCTCCGTCCTCTCGAGCAGAAACTCTGTGCGCGGCTCCGACGCAAACTCTGCCTGAACTTGTCCAAAGTTACGGTAACTGTCCGGTTACCGACGGAAGTGTGAGGAAACGAGCATCAAGTGAAAACGTGCAGCGGCGGCAGATTGTCTTCACTCCAGGCCGCGTCCAGAGCTCGTATCCCGGCTGTCCTGCTGTGTGAGGGTCTGAGCTCGGGCCTCAGCTCTTTGTGTCCGCCGCCATGCACCAACTCCAGCAGGAAAAGACGAGACTCCAGACTACACCCAGTCCGCTACTGCGCATGTCTGCGGCGCAGAGGACACCGTGCCACTTCCGCGTCAGCTGCAGGAGAAGAGAGTGACGACGCCGAGATTTCTCTTTAATTAAGCACGAGCCACCTTCATCTCAAATCTCAAACAGATCCCAGTGGATCCGTCAATTAATCAGTTCAATAAAACCTGAAGCTCGTGAATCAGCTGTTCACTTTATTTCTACCAGTGTGATGAAAACAGGAGAATCAGTGCGCAATAACTGAGTGAAACTGCAAAAACACCAGTTAATTATCCTGTACACCTCCTGCTGTCGACTTCTATAAATCATGTTTCTGTAGCTTATAATAAAAAGTGTTCCTGTAATTTAGATTTACGATGTTTATATGTTTTATCATCTGTAACTTTTATCAGGTTTTATTTTTAATGCTTCCGTACAGTCTTTCCAGTAAAGTTCCCATTAAATAATTCAAGGAAAAAGGCAGAAAATCACACATTTGTTCCACAAACAGATTATTTTCTGCCTCTTCAGAGCTTCTGTTGTGAGATGTTGGAGTCTTTCACCTCTTCAGGCCTCTGAAATCTTTCAAAACGTCACAATCAGAGAAACTGATGAGAAGTGAAACCATCAGAGGAGATAAAGAGATGATGAAGAGTTTGCTCATTAACACACAGTTCAGCTCTGATGAGGTCTTCGTCAGCACTGACCTATCAGAGCACTTTCACACCTACCTTCTACCTGTAAACCCGTCATCTGACACAGGTGAGACACAGGTGAGGCTGTCGCAGGTCGAAGGTTAAACATGAGTCAGCAGTAACAGTAACAGACGTGTTGCTGTGCTGATGACTGTGTGAGTGTTTGTCATGTGTTCATCCGTCATGTTACAGAAAATCATCCGTTAAATGACAAATCAAACGTATCTTCCAGTGTGAACACATTGATCGAGTATTCAGACCCTTTAAGTATTAATACCACAATAAAATACTCTGGTACAACTATTGGAAAGGTTATTTCACTAAAAGTCTGTCAGTAATCAGTAAATGTACTTTAAAGTAAAAGTATTGAGTGCAGTAAAACGTCCCTGTGACTGTTCTACAGTTCTCCTGTTCTCCTGTTCTACTGTTCTCCTGTTCTACTGTTCTACTGTTCTCCTGTTCCACTGTTCTACTGTTCTCCTGTTCTTCTGTTCTCCTGTTCCACTGTTCTACTGTTCTCCTGTTCTCCTGTTCTACTGTTCTCCTGTTCTACTGTTCCACTGTTCTCCTGTTCTCCTGTTCCACTGTTCTACTGTTCTCCTGTTCTCCTGTTCTTCTGTTCCACTGTTCCCGTTCTCCTGTTCTCCTGTTCTCCTGTTCTCCTGTTCTATCTGATCTCATCAGATTACTGTGACTCAGTCGTTCATGTCAAAGCAGGATTTTACTGTTGGAGCTGGTTGAGCTTCATTTGAACTAATGATTCTTTTCATTCTGGATCAATCAGCTGATTATTTCCTCCATTAATCGATCGATCGATCGGTTTGGAAACATTGTGAAAATAGTGAGAAATGTGGTGACGATGAGGCCAAAGTGACGCCTTCACAGTGTTTGTTTAGTCCAAAGCTCCACATTATTACAAACACATTCAGATCATTCAGATCATTCAGAGGAAAAGCAGCAAATCAAACAACTGAAGATCAAACATCTGATGTTCTAACAGGAAGGATCCCTCCAGCCATCATCAATAGATGATCATTCATTCATTTCCTGTCAATACACTAACTGGCAAATGGTTTCAGGTTCACTTTCACATTTTCATCATTTGTGTGTAGAAATCTTGTCAGATAAATGTGGCGAAGGGTCAAAGTAGAAAATGGTGCACAATTAAAATACTCAAGTACAAATACTTCAAAGTCGTATTCAGCACAGTACTTAATTAAACACTGCAGCGCAGTTTGTATATGTTGAATCCTCTTTGATAGAAGCTTCACGCTCTGCTCACTCTCTCCACCTCAGCAGGTGTGCTCAGGTGCTACTGACTCAGGTTGGTGACAAACTCAGGTGTGTCCTGTGTGGTCAGTCAGTCAGCTGGAAATGAGTTTACTGAACATCCGTCTCATGCAAACCTGGAGTCTAACAGCAAGTCTGCTCTCCTCTTTAAACTCTTCATGTCAAATCAGAGTTTGTGACCGAAGCTGGGGTTGTGAGGACAGGTGGCGCCCCCTGCTGCTCACCTGCTGCAGCTGAATGAGTCGGATATAAGAATATGCAGTGAAATGTATGAATCCTTCAGGATTTATGAGAACATGTGTAGTTCATGTTATTTTATTTGCTTTCTGTTTAGTCTGAAACAGATTTCTGTATTTATTTAAAGATCCCTGAAACATTAAGTTGAAAATGCTGCGGATGTTTTTCTGGACATGTAAATCATCCTCCTCCAGAACACCTGAGCAGGTACTTCTACTCAGAGTTCATCACCTGTGCTCCACAGGAACTGAGTACATTTACTCAAGTACTGCACTTTCGTCCACATTTGAGGTATTTATTATTTACTTGAGTATTTCCATTTCATGGTACCTCTTACTTTGGTTACTCGTTACTTTACAGGTAAACTCAGGTGTCTCCAGCCACTGTATGATTGGACCTCCGGTCAGGTGGATGGTGGGTGGAGCTGTTCAGGGTTTCATGTGATGAGCGTGATAATAACCGAGTCACCCCGTCCCAACAGGTGCAGCAGTATCAACGGAAGTGTGAGCTGTCAATCAAGCGGTAGCATCAGTGAACACACCTGTGTGGGTGGAGTCCAGGTGAGCAGGGCCTTTCAGAGGATACATGATAATCATGACACGTTATTACTGATTAAAGTACAAACTGTGGAATTTGTGATGCTGGTTTGGCTTCATCACATTAAAATACTGCTGATACTTCAACAAGGAACAAATCAACACTGAGGATCCATTCTGCACTGAGTACTTCTACTTTTGATACTTCAGCTTTTTTTACTCATAATACTTCTAAAACAAACTTGCACCACAGTATTTCTACACTGTGATGTTAATAGTTTTACTGAATGGTAGTACTGAATACTTCCACCACAGCTGAGAGCAGGATCAGAGATGAACTGATGAATCCAGAACTTCACCATGACAACCAGATACCACACCGGCCCAGCGGGTCACTCCGGATCCAGATCCGGGTCCAGCAGGCTAGTAAATTCACTCAGACATCGTGTTCATCTCCTCCAGATCCTGGTTCAGGACCCAGAGGAGTTCCCAGGTTACAAGGGATGTAGAACTCCTCCCCTGTGGTCCAGGTCTGTCCTCTGATCATTTCCTGGTTGGACCTGTCTGGAAAACCTCCACCGAGAGACGTCCTGATCACATGCTGAACCATCTCAATTCACCATGAAGGAGCAGCTGTACTCTGAACTGGTCTCCCAGACCAACCAGGTCCCAGGTCAGGGGCCAGAGTATGAGGTCCATACTGGTGCCCCATCCTGAAGGCGGGCCTGTGGCTATGGGACCAGACTTGAGAGCTAACATGGAACCAGGTCTCCAGCCACCACTGAGGACCACTGGTGGAAAATAACATTCAGTCAAGTACTGCATGAAGTACAATTCTGAGGTATTTTTATTGTGTAGTGCGTCATACTTGTATGAGATTTACAGACTCAGTATATGAACAGAAAGTTGTGTTTGAAGACAGAATCTTTATTAAAACGTACAGAAAGTTTAACAGAACAGTGAGCAGAAGAAAAACTTTATGAATCCTCTTCAGTTGAGTCAGATCCGGTGGGAGGGGGGTGCAGCGTCGACCCGTGACAGAGTCCTTCGCTTCTGGAGCGGATCTGAACCCAAACGAACCCTCAGCTTCAGTCACAGTCACGTTTGGCCACATGTCAACGTCCAACAACAGTGAGAAAACCATCAGCTGGAGAAACACGAGACTCCACACCAGCACATTCACACACATGTGATGAAGATGACGGAGCTCCTTCATCAGCTTTAATATCTACTGTGGACACTGACAGCAAGTCCGACCAATCAGAGCACAGACTCCGTTCATCAGGCGCCGCCCGCCAATCAGCTGCTCAGATTCAGCTCCAACATCCACCTCGTTACAAAAAGATTCACAGACACAAACCAAACATGGAGACTTCGATTCGTCCTCAGCAAGTCATGTGATGTCAGCCGGACGTTAATAACCTCCTCTGAACCCTCCTCCACCTCCTCTATAACCTCCTCCTCCATATCCTCCTCCTCCTCTGTATCCTCCTCTGTATCCTCCTCCACCTCCATATCCTCCCCCTCCTCTGTATCCTCCTCCACCTCTGTAACCCCCACCTCCCCTGTACCCTCCTCCTCCCCTGTATCCTCCTCCCCCTGCATATCCTCCCCCTCCTCTGTAACCTCCCCCTCCTCTGTAGCCTCCTCCTCCTCCCCCCTGGTAGCCTCCTCCACCTCCTCCTCCGTCGAAGCGTCCCATCTTCGGAGGTCGAGGACCGTCTCCCATCCTGTGCAGAGAAGTCGGAGGAGAATCAGAATCACACCAGGTGAAACTACGAGGGGCTGAACGACCAGGCTGTCACCTGTTCAGGTACTCAGTGGTTATACGTGACAGGACGGGCTGCAGCTAGCTGTTAGCATGCTAACTACAGTAGATATCTGCAGCACAGCACACAGACGTCTCTGACAAACTCTGGACTCTGGTTTCTGCTTTCTGTGTTCTTATTTGAGGCTTCAGCATGGATTTGATCAACAGTAAAGATTCAGTGGTTAAGATTTAATGTTTCTTGTTGAACATCTCACATAAACTTGATAAAACTACCTGTGCAGTGTAATTCACTGTGTAGTTAACAAAGTTTAAACAAAGAAAAAAATGGTGGCACATGCTTACACCAGAGTTGCTGCAAACATTTAATATTCAACAAGCTGAGGTGATGAATACAGTTTGTCTCTGTAGCATCAACATGAATCCAGCTGATCCAGGAGCTGTTTGTGTTCATGTGAAACGGTGTGTGTGTGTGTCTGTGTGTGTGTTGTCTCTCTATGTCACTGTCGCTCTGTCTCTCATACTCTGTGTTTTGTCTCTGCGTGTCTCTGCATGTCTCTGTTTTGTCTCGGTGTGTCTCTTCGTGTCTGTTTTGTCTCTGTGTGTCTCTGTGTGTCTCTTCATGTCTCTGTTTTGCCTCTTCATGTCTCTGCGTGTCTCTGTTTTGTCTGTTTTGACTCTGTTTTTTCTCTTCGTGTCTCTGTTTTGTCTGTTTTGTCTCTGCGTGTCTCTGTTTTGTCTCTGCGTGTCTCTTCATGTCTCTTTGTGTATCTTTTTTGTCTCTGCGTGTCTCTGTTTTGTCTCTGCATGTTTCTGCATGTCTCTGCGTGTCTCTGTTTTGCCTCTTCATGTCTCTACGTGTCTGTTTTGTCTCTGCGTGTCTCTGTTTTGTCTCTGCTTGCCTCAGCGTGTCTCTGTTTTGTCTCTGTTTTGTCTCTGCGTGTCTCTGTTTTGTCTCTTCATGTCTCTGCGTGTCTCTGTGCGTTCACCTCTGGCTGCTGCTCATCATGTTGAGTCCAGCTGCTGATGGTTTGGACACGTGTCTGATGAGGTTCAGCAGCCGTTCGTTGGTCTGGTCCATCTGTCGGATGTATTCTGGGTCTTTGGTCACTTCCACCACCAGAGCCTCCAGTCCGGCCCGCAGAGCCACGATGGCGCCCGCCACCTCGTGACAAATCCTCAGTTTGATCCTACAATCATTAATGTGAAAGGTGGTCACTCACTTCCTGCGAGTTCAGTCTTTACGTCGGCCTGTTTGGACGAGGACCAATAACTGTCCCGCAGAGAGGAAAATGAACAACGAGCTGGACCTCCTGTAAGGAGTCTTCACACATGCTGGGACAGAGAACTAGAGGCTAGTCCTGGTCCTGGTCCCACTGACATTAACATGCATCCTAAATGATCCGATCACAGGTGGACAGTAAACTGGACGCTCGCTGTCTGATTTCCACGTGGGACGAAGAGGAAGTGATGCACGTGTTTGCAGGTAGAGCAGGAAATGACAACACACTCATGTGGAGACGCGCTGCAATGGCAGGTGTGAAGTGACGGACTGTCCACCTGCGATCGATCAGTCAGGTCACTGCCAGGTGTGAACGTTACCCTGAGCAGCTGTGATCTGATCAGTCTGCAGTGAAACCGATTGATCAACGAGTCAATCAGCAGAAAAAGAACATGAAACTGTTTTGATCATTGATTAGTGAGACAGATACGTTTGTGAGAGTGAATATTTGTCTCCTCATCGTCAGCGACAGGAAACCGAACCGTCGCTCAGCTGAAACGTCTTCAGGAAACTGACGATGAAGCAAACGGTTAATTGATGAATTAAGACAGAAATGACGGAGGTTTCTCACCAGTCGTCCAGCTCCACGATGTCTCCGCTGGAGACGATCTTCTTGCAGGCGAACAGCAGCAGCTGCAGAGGACTGACCAGAGTCATCCCTTTAGCCGAGATCGCTCTGGTTCGGATCTGAGACACAAACCACACACAACACGACACTTTCAAAGACGAGGGAAATGAATTCCAGACTTGTGGATGTTTAGAGGTCACAGACGGCGAGCTGACGAGTCGCCACGAGTCTACCTTCTCGCCGAAGACGAAGAACGGGGAGGGGTAGGTCATGTCGTGGCTGCTGAAGGGGCAGTTGACGGAGGACTTGTGGATGAGGGCGTTGCGCCCCTCTGTGGTCAGGATCTTCCTCTTCTCTTTGTGGTAGCAGACGTTCGGGTACGAGCCGAAGGTCAGCAGAGAAACCACCACGTCCAGGTTGTTGTCCGGTCCGACCGTGTTGAACATCTGAGTCATCAAACACTCTGACGGACACGCAGGAGAACGGAGACCATGACGAGTGTCCGGTTTACAGACTCAGTTTGAACATATCTCTAATAAACAGAGTGAATCAGTGGTGCATTCAGGTACCTTCAGGAAATCCAGAGTTGACCAGGATCTCCTTCAGCTGGACTTTGGCCTCCCAGGTCATCCTCAGAGTCGACATGTTGAGACGTTTGTGTTCACAGAAACGATTTTCTGCCTCCTCACCGTTAATCCTGAACAGGAACCCCACGACAACGACGAGAGCACGACGTCAACAACGATGAGAACACAACAACAACGTCGACACAGCGTTAATGAACACCTCACGGACACAACCATGTCTTTCTCTACAAAACCTCTTCAAGCGGGACTCCAGACTCGGAGCACCACACTGACGTGGGACACGTGACCCCGACCCCACAGCCACCCCCCCACCAGCGCTCAGACCAACCTGACGTCGTCCCAGGCCTGGAAGACGGACAGCAGGGCCACGTGATCGGAGAAGCGGCTGCCCGCAAAGTTTCTGTGGACGAATCCAAGACGTTTCCCCTCACTGATGAAAGGCTCCGGGAAACAGGAAGCGGCCGAGATGGTGCACATGGCATCTCCAACACTAGAGGGAGACACACGGACAGACGTTGGATGACAGGAAACGGGCCGTCAGCTGACGCATCGATACAGTGAGGAGGAGGAGGACAAACTGACTGGAGGATGCAGCCCATGATCATCATCTTCCCCAGCCGAGGCTCGATGGGCAGGCGAGCCAGAATCCGTCCCAGAGGAGTCAGTTCATCATTACTGTCCAGAGCATCCAGCTCTGTCACACAGACAGACACAGAGACATGGAGAGAGACAGAGACAGACAGAGAGACAGAGAGAGAGAGGGAGAGAGAGAGAGAGACAGAGACAGACAGACAGAGAGAGAGAGAGAGAGACAAAGAGAGACACAGAGACAGACAGAGAGAGACAGACAGAGAGAGAGAGACCGAGACAGACAGAGAGACAGAGAGAGACACAAAGAGAGACACAGAGACAGACAGAGAGAGACAGACAGAGAGAGAGAGACAGAGACAGACAGAGAGAGAGAGAGAGAGAGCAGATGACAAAATGTTAATGTTTGACCATATCCAGCCTCTTGTACAAACATCCAGAACACGTCTGAGTGTGTTTTGAACCTTTGAGTGTGTGTTCCGCCTCGATGACGGCGTCCAGTGGCGGCGGCTCGATGGCCTTGGACAGGAAGTGTCCAATGGCTCCGAGTCTCAGCAGTTTGATGCTCAGAGCGACTTCGTGCAGCGGAGTCCTGAAGATCTCTGGAGTCATGTGAGTCTCCAGCCTGCAGACAGACAGACAGACAGACAGGCAGACAGGCAGACAGACAAGCAGACAGACAGACAGTCAGGCAGGCAGACACAGACAGACAGACAGACAGGCAGACAGACAGACCTCTGATCACAGACTGATAGACAGTACCAACAGCTCAGCTGAACACAGACTCAGGAGGTTTTGGGGGTCTCACCTCTCAAAGCGAGCTTGGCTGCAGAGGTGGAAGCAGAATCCAGGTCGGACTCTGCCGGCTCGGCCTTTCCTCTGCTCCAGGTTGGTCTTGGAGGCCCAGACGGTGGCGTAGTTGGTCATGTTGTTGTGGGAGGTGAAGAGCTTCACCTTCTGCCTGTCGGGAAACAACGGTTTGATCTTTAAACTCTGACACAGTGATGGAGGAAGTATTCAGATACTTTACTTCAGTACTACGACAACACTGTCAAAGTCCTGCACTGGAAGTGTTGCATAAACACAAGTATATCTGTATAGTATAATCTGGAACGTGTGAGTATTAAAAGAATAATTACTCGTTCGCACCGCTCCAAACCTCGAGTTTAGTGCAAAGACATGACAAATGACCTCAGACACAGAAGAGTTCATCATTCATTTCCTGTTAATTGAGTAATCAGCTGATCCTTTCACAGTATAGTTTCATACGTGTCAGATGAATGTAGTGAGGTAGAAAAGTAGCATGAAACAAATACTCTCAGATAAAGACCAGCACTCGAGTAAATGTACTTAGTTACATTCCCCCGCTGCTCTTACTTGCAGGAGTCGATGACGTAGACGACGTCGTTGATGGTGATGCTCGTCTCTGCGATGTTGGTGGACAGAATCACCTGCAGGTTAGACAACAGAACAGTAACACAGCCGCCCCCGTCCAGCTGGAGCCTGCTGGACTGTTCAGGGCCAGAACCAAAGTGAACCCTGAAACAGTTCTGTAGGTTGTTCACAGCAGGTCTGTCACTCCATCAACAACTAGCTAAAACACACAAACATGACAAACATGTGCCGTCATGTTCTGGCTTCTGGTGGCTTTTATGCACGATGTTGAAAAGGAGTAAAAATGTCCTCTTATTTGAATAAAATGGTGATGTGAGGGACGTGATCTTTCCATGTTGTCAGTACTGCATCTAAAATTAACTGAATTTCAATAAACAACAGAAATTTCAGTATTTTTCCATCTTCAGCGTCTCTGACCTTCCTGATGCTGTCAGGAACTGGCTCAAACACCCTCCTCTGCTCCTCCCGGGGGATCTGCGAGTGGAGCGGCAGGATCCGGTACCGGTTACTTCCTGGAAAAAATAAAAAAACCAGACACCTTCCATCACAGTGGGACTGCACTCTGTACTCCACACATGTGTTCAACTACAGTTAGAGACACATGTTTGAACTCAACACGGTTTTGGGGGTGTTTCATGTTCTTGTGGTATTCAGGATTTGATCAGAGTTCAGTTTTGAGGGCTCATTTCTTCTCATGAACTAAACCTCCAAATATGTTCTGGACGGCAGGTTTCAGGACCAGTTCAACCAAATCATGACAGAAAAGACATGATCTTCACTTCTCCAGTCAGAGTTCTAGTGTCATCTGTTCAGGTTTGGAGATTTCTGCCCCCACCATGATGAAATGGAAACAGCCTCCACTTCCATGTTTATTCTGGATCTTTCAGAGAGACCAGAAGTAACTGTCAGCTGTTTTAAATGGGACTATTTCCTCAGGAGAAAGGATCCAACCCTTCAGGTGTCAGGTGAGCGTGTGTAGTGTGGTGTGGCGTGGCGTGGCGTGGCGTGGCGTGGCATTACGTACCAAAGTGTGGGTTGGTCTCCAGGTGTCTCTGCATGGAGTAGATGAGGTTCCAGCCGGGCAGGAAGATGAGCACGGCTCCGGCCACCTGCAGCGTCTCGATGTACTTCAGAAGAGCCTCCACCAGCTCGAAGGACGTCTCCTTCTCGTTAATCTGAGCCATCGAACGCTTCGTTTCCGGCGTGTACTCCGGCCCACAGATCACATTACAGTTCGTCTGCAGAGGACGAAGGAAGAAAAACAGGAGAACTGAGGTCGTTCTAGATTTGAGTCTGACGGTGACTCTGTTTCAGTCACTCTGAGCTGCAGAACCAGAACCATCAGACAGCTGAAGTCCAGGCTCAGACACAATAACTGCACCATCAGAGGAAAGGCTGCTCACATCTTCCTCTCCCCCCTCCTCGTCTTTCTCTTTCTTCTTGCGGTCCATCGGCGGAGGGACGAAGTTGGTCATCTGGATGCAATCCTCCAGGAAATACTCTAAAACACAAGAAGTGCTTTTAACACAGAAAACTTGTCAGGCCTGAAAGCTCCTGCAGTCACAACCCTTTAATGATGACGAGGAACTTTCTCATCATCGGCCTCTGTTCTGTTCGTACAACCCTTCAGTTTCATTTCTCACTGTGCTTCATGAAAACTGATGGATCGCAGCAGGAACATCAGAAAGAGTGAGAGATGTGTTATCATACTGATATAACATAATGATAAATGAATGAATATAAAGAACAATCAAGGGGAAAATGGGATGGGCACATTTTAAGCTTGTTATTTAAGTTTAGGTCTATTAACGTTCGTTAGAAAGTATTACCAAAATTAACAGACTGAATTCGACCTAATAGCAGGAGTGCGTATGGAGGGAAGAGAAACTCTGGTCTGGATCAAAGGCCATCGCTGACCTCAGTGACTCAGACACTCAATAAACCCACAAATGAGACGGCACCTTGAACAGGGAAGGTGCGTCCGAACACCTCGATGATGGGGCAGCTGAAGAAGTACTCTCTGAACATGGTGGTGTCGATGGTGGCCGACATGAGGATGATTCGGACCTCTGGGTAGGCCTGGACCACGTCTCTGAGGACCACCATCAGGAAGTCCGTCTGCACAGACACACAGAGGGTCAAAACAGGAAGCTGGACAATTTAACGTGAACCACTGCAAAAACCCCACGACGCGACTCCAGTGGATCCACCAGATCAGTGGTTCCGTTATGGACTGAGAGCCTTTAAGGTGAAGCAATGTGTACTCGCTATATAAGTACATATAAACCTGCTGTGTACAGTAAATATACTGTAAATGTACTTGAGAGGGTGAATGAACTCACATTGATGTCTCTCTCGTGAATCTCATCGACGATAACGTGACTGATGCCTCTGATTCCTGCTTCAAGCTTCCGCAGCAAAACACCTGAAACACAAAAGCTGCTGATCAGCATCCTGCTGACACGCAACAGGAGACCTGATCAAAGTCAACGGGTTCAGTTCTCTGAAGTCGAACTCTGCAAACTGCTGCAGGCTGCTTAGCTTTTAGTGATGACTGATGACATCAGTCCTGGATTTGGTGTGAGTGACAACTGAAATAGCTCTCACTTCAGCTCACTTCAGCAGCTTATCAGGCAGTTTTGATCAGAATACTGTGGGCCTGATGCAGCGGGGGGACGCCATCAATGCTACATATGTGGCTTTGAGTCACGGGGTCGTGCACACGGTGCCGAGGTCATCGGATGAGCGCCGGCTAATGCTAGCTGCCCTCTTTCTTTCTATTATGCAGGGTGAACACACGGCAGCTGATGAAACACCATGAACGAAATGTAAACTAAGCAATCAGAGCTGACGTTGGAGTCCGTTTACGTACCGACGGTGCAGAAGAGGATGCTGGCGTGGGGTCGAGGGAGGACGGACTCAAAGCGGACGCTGTAGCCACAGCTTTTCCCAAGATCCTCTCCTCTCTCGTAGGCGACTCGCTCGGCCACCGACACGGCGCTGATCCTCCGGGGCTGCAGAGAAAGAGAGTTACCAGCCGAGTGAACCAGCAGAGAACAGACCCAGAAAGTACACATCAACAGACATCTGAAGGATTTTTGTAAGACGGCTGTTATTCTGTCAGTTATTAATCATCATCATTAATCTTACAAACTCCAGACTGTGTGTGGGACCACTCATCCAAACAGAAGGAGCAGAGTAAAAAGCTTTTCGTTCATGTCATCAAGTTGAATGTAGTTGAACATTATTGAATGATCTTGAAGGTTATTCCTGACACTCACCAGAAGGGGGCGTATGCTTATCAAACCAAGTTATCCCAGTTGTTCATTTTCAATAAAGGTTAGAAAATTTGAATAATTCATTTTTCATGTTGAAATGGCTTCGCTTTGAGTGTAATTAGTCAGAAAAGTACTGACCTATTGCATTTGATGTCCAGGCTACAGGTCAACACCACCTGAAAATTTCTGTGGGAGTCGGATGCTTTGAGCCGTTACCTGGGTGACGACGATGTTGCAGTCAGACGCTGTGCCTCCTTTGACGAAGCGGTCCAGGATGTACTGAGGAACCTGAGTGGTTTTACCGCAGCCTGTCGCTCCTCTGATGATCACCACGGGGTTGTTGTTGATGGCGTCCATGATCTCCTCCTCAAACCGTTTGACGGGCAGCTGGTCACGGTCTGCCAGGATCTGAACCACAGAAGTTCTACATTTGCACATTCTTGTCTGAGTAAAGAACCAGAGGAGGACTGAACGACCGTCATCCTGAAACCACACTGACCTTCTGCAGGTCGTCGTCATGTTCCAGCTGGTACATCAGCTCATCGTGCAGGTCGCCACTGATCTGCTCCGGGGTGCACTGGAGAAGGGAAATATCTCAGGTCACTCTGTGACATCACTGCAGAGCAGCCAATAGCAGCATCCTCTCTCGTTAATAACTGGTTTTCAAACACGGACTGTGATAACGAGCCCACACAGGTTGAATACCTGCGACTCCCCACAGCCAGGTAGAACTGAAGAAGCCCTTTGGATGAGAGGAGCTTCTACGACCAGCTGCCTTTGATTCAACCCTTCGTGGATATTTTTACTGGGTTTTGGTGGCCTGCCTGCTGGTATCTGTTTACTGGCCACACAAAGCTTGTTTCCTTCATCATTATATCTTCACTTCAGGCTCTCTGTCCTTTTGTTTTATCAAGAAGTAAAGACAGAAAGAGCTTTTTCATGTTGATTCTGAGCCAAAATAAACAGTGTCACTGAAACAAGCTTTGTTCTTCATCTTGGTATAAGATTTTAATGCCGATGGACACTTTTGGACACATGTTGTCCAGCCTCTGCTATCTGCAGGCAAACCACCTGTCATGAATCAGCAAAATACTGAATTTCTGCCAATAATTAACAATAAACTGATGACAAATAAAAGAAGACCAGTCCGCCGGCCCCTCCAGTTACTCACAAAGGCCAGCGGTCCCTCGTCGATGTTGCTGCTGGTCCAGGGGTTCCAGTTGACCTGCGGAGGCGACCAGGGCACGACCCCGGCTCCGCTCTGACGCTGTGACGGCTCAAACGTCGCCATCTTCCCCTGAACCAGAGACACCGAGCTGCTGGGGTCTGCAGGCTGGACAGGATGAACCAGGTTATACTCTCAATATACAGGTCACGGTCTTTACCCGAGCCGTGAGGCGGATCAACACACTGACCGGTGGTCAGTTTCAGGTGACTCACAGGTGAGGGGATGTTAACTCCAAGCTCCTGCATGAAACTGGCCAGCTGCTGCTGCAGGTCCGGAGACACGCTGACCTCGAACGCCTCCAGCTGGACAGAAAACACACAACAGCAGAGTGAAACGCCGACACGCACGCAGCAGATCTCTCAGCTACGTGCATGAAGCAATGCTTCAGATCTCCCGCTGACATACGGTTTCTCCTTCCTTCTTCTTGGTGACTCCTGAATACGCCTCGATGACTCCCAGGTGGTAAAGCTGTCGGATCAGAGACAGAGCACACGACTGAGCCGCCAGCTTCTTGTTGGAACCGTGTTCTCGAGCCGTGATCCCTGCAGAAGAGACGGAGCGCAAACTGCTGTCACAGATGACTCGCATTAAAAACACAGAAAATGGCAGTGAGGAGGACAGCTAGCAAACATGGAGGTAAACAACGCAAATACATTATACAAATCTGCTTTGCAAACTTTTCACATTCAACTAACGATGAGAAACTGCTTCTTACTTCTGCCGAGCTGCTTCACAAACAGCTGCATCTCTGCTATGAAGCTCCTGCAGACACAAACACAAACAGCACAGCTTCACCTCGTGTGCTTTTCAAAATGAACCCAGAAACGATGTGGGAGGAAAAGTGAAGCGATAAACTCACCGGCTGTGTTCTCAGGAGGAAGCCTGTATGTTTTTCTGCCAGACTTGGGATTAAAAAACACCAATCAGCAGCTCTGACTCAGGTTCTCCTGGCTGCTCTCTCACCTGCGGTGAACAGCGACACCAGAAATCACAACCAGACTCCACTGAGCCGCGAGCTGCACCCATGGGACAGCTTTAGTTCACCTAAACGCTGTCCCATGTCTTCCTTCAGTGTGGTTGTGAGTTCTGGCATCACCTCGTGTTCTCTGACGGAGCAGGAAACTCACCTCAAACTCCAATTATTCAACCCCTGCCCACTTCACCAGCTAAATGTTGCCTGTTTTCTAACAGCCAAAATCTGGCTGGTGGTTCTCTTACATCTCCACCTCCTCTGGGTCTGCTCTCTGCTGGTTTAAACTGTGTGAACAGTTCTGGTGTGACATCAGCGTTGAGATCTCTCTGGTGTAGCCGACACACTCTGGAGGTCTCTGGGTTTACAGCAGTCCAGCAGAAAAACATACAGGAACATCCTGACCAACATCTGCACACCGAGAACGGGATTTCAACCACCAAACAACTCATTTCACTTCATACACACCGGCTGCGTCGTACAGAGAGAAGACGTCAGAGGTGTGTGGTCTGCAGAGTGAATGTGATAAAACTGCTGTTTTCTACAGAACTGATGTGTCAACACCAGGACGTATGACGTGATGTAAGCCGATGAGCCCAGAAACAGCTGCTGTGTGTTTGCTTCAAGAGGCTGGAACCTCTGACAGGTTCTCGTTCTGGTTCGAGTCAGTGAGGAACTAAACCTCTTTTAACAGGATTGATCTCTGATCACTGGGTTTAATGACACCCAACACAAATAAAGGTTCTGTGACCACAGAAGCAGAAAAGAAAGCAAAGGAAGAAGAAACAGCAGATGAGAGAAGAATAATGAAGAAGCAGCAAAGGAAACAGCAGAAGAAGAAGAAGAAGAAGAAGAGGAAGAAGAAGAAGAAGAGGAAGAAGAAGAAGAAGAGGAAGAAGAGGAAGAAGAGGAAGAGGAAGAGGAAGAAGAAGAAGAAGAAGAAGAAGAAGAAGAAGAAGAAGAAGATGTGCATTAAATGCAAATCAGTTTTATGGGAAACAGTTTGTAGATGACTCAATCATGAAAATGAATCACCTGACAATGCTGACCTAATGCAGGTGATTAACTCGGTGTGAACATAGAACATCTAGTCTACCATCAGCTCACACGGTATCTGACTGGATTTGGTGTGAAATTTGCTGCTGGTCTAAGGTTTCTGATCCAGACCTGTTGTGGTCTGGTCCCACTTGGCAGTATTTATACTCAGCGCTGGTTTTCTCCTTTTGGAAGAACTGGTTCAGACGGGCCTTGGCGTTCTCCAGGGTCCAGTTACCGTGGAGATTAGCGTTGAGGTCCACTTCCTCTGACTCCAGAGTCTGCAGGGAGGAAACAGCATTTCAGTGTTTCCTGTGTATGAAAGCAGTTAGCTGTCACACCAGAACACATTCGCTTTTCCAGAACATATGTTTTGGATTTCAGTGAGTTGGCTGGATTTTGTGTCGTACCGCCTGTGCTTCCTGTTCGTCTCTCTTGGCATAGTACTCCTTCAGGTTGGCTCCTCTGTCCCACTGAGCTGCTCCTGCTCCTCCTGCTCCTCCTGCTCCTCCTCCTGAGTAACCGAGTCCAGTCACTCCTGGTACCGGCCCACTGCAGCTGGACTCTAACAACAACAGACAAACATATCATCTATTTTCTTTAACTGTCCACATGTCTTCAGAGAACCAGAGAAAACAGGATCCAGGACCAGTGTACGGGTCTCTCAGCCTCACCTTGGTGCTCTGACCACCTGGCAGGACACTACAGGTGAAGCTTTTGCTGTTTTGAAGATAAATACACTGAGTCTGTAATGGACAATGTCAGATTCTACATGGACACTCGTGTCCCGACGCAGACCATGTGCTCCTACAGTCAGACATCACGCTTTACTTATATTCTCCACAGAAACTGAGTTTACAGTCTTTCATTTCTCTTCACTTCCACTCAGAGTGAACGTGAGAAGGTCCGCTTTGTTTGATCATTGAAAATAAGACTATTCAAGGTATGAAGTTCAATTATAAACCATTCAAGAGAGAGCAAGGAGAGGTCTTTGTCAGGTTTCATGTTGTCTTCTCTCTCAACAATCTCTACCACTATCAAAACAAGCAATCCAAGCTGACCAATCGCAGCTCTTGTTGTCTCCACATGCTTTCTCTGTAGAAATCATAGTCCCAACATGTAGTTTCATTTTTGACGAGGCACACGTCAGGTACAATGTAGCTGCTGAAGGTACGGGGTAAAGACAGCTGCCAAGACACAATACAGGAATAAACTGGACAACAACCACGTGGACGTGATGTTCAGGACACGTGGAAGAGGCTGCAAACAATCACAGACTACACAGCAAATCCAAGTTTCCACAGCAAACCCCAAACACACCAGATGCAGGACCTGTAGGCTCTGGTAAGAGAAAATAATACCTTTCTCAGCTTTGACTACAAGGTGAGGTGGCAGAGGACCGCTCAAAGGGAGGTTTCCGAACCCACCGTCTCCTCCTCGTCCTCCCCTGTCAGGTTGGTCAGCGTCTGGAGTGCTCACCTGGTGACATAAGATTCAGATTTGAACAATTCAATGAATGACGTGATCCACAAACTGAGCTTTTTAATACGGCATCAGACTTCTAACTGAGACATCAGACTCTCGTCTTTCTGGTCATTTTCAAAAATTATGTCCTGTTTTAAGAATAACACACAGCGGTGTGTACAAGTGAAAAGCTTCAACATATGACGTCTCTCTCTATCAAAGCAGTCAAGCAGTATCTAAAGTTAACACGAGGGCGTAACAATGAAAACACTCCATGTGTTTTACTTTTTTTTTTTTTACTATAGTAGGGTGTGTTTAAGGGTTAAACAGTAAACTCTCTGAAACTGTTGCATGATAAAGTCCTGTCACTGCAGCTCAGGGTGCTGAAAGTCAAAGCTGTAAACGCTTACAGATGGCCTGGTTCCTGTAGCCTTTTCAAACCTGATATAATTAATCATTGTTTATCTCATAATTTAAAGAACAATGGGAATCGTGTGCTGACCCCCACAGCCGGGACCTCTGCTGTGCTCATTTCCCCGATTCGGACCAGGTAATTAACGAAGTCCCTGGCAGCGTTGGTCTGAGCGTCCTTCTTGTTGGTGGAGTTGCCCATCCCGATGTAGTTGAAGCCATCAACACGGACCTGCACAGAGGAGTGTTTAGGATAGAAAACAGGCTGGAGACAGGCAGCCCAGCACCCTTTAACTTTGTGTTGAAGGACCTGAACTGAGCACACATATGACAGAACAGTCAGTCAGATGTTCAGCAAAGACAGAAAACTCACCTCACACATAAACTTCTGCCTGTTTTTGTTCCCTGCAGCTCGGATGTCGTAGTTGGGGGTCAGTTTCTTTTTTCCACACCAGGCATACAGGAAGTTCTTGATGTCCGCCATGGTGGACATACGGGCAGGGAAGTTCCCGCCTCTGTAGACGCTTCTATCTGAGAAATGGAAAAACTCCTGACAGTTAACTAATAAACTTCTTCAAAAGCAATGACACGCTTCTCGTCTGGGATCAGACCTGATGCCACTGGTGTCATTACATGAACTGTTGTATGTTTCGGTAAACCTGCTGTTTCGGTGACTGAATGTGTGGAACCAACTGACAAACTTTTAAACAGACGTCTGTCAGATTAAAATGGGAACAGTTGTGGCAGTTTCATCAATGCCAAGCATTTTGTGTGACTATGACTTGTGCTGCCTTCCAATACTCATATACAACACTATTTAGTATGCTGCAAATGGCTTTATAAGAGCAGCTGCAGTATGAACAAAAAGCAAAAAGACAAAGAATGTGATCTGGAACACAGCCTTGGTCTTGAGTTCCCTTCCAGACTTTGTAGAAACACATCACAACAGCCCTTACCAAACTCCACCCATAAATCAGCACCTTTTCTGCTTCGCTCACCTACTGAATATCCGACTGTAATGTCGTGGCTTTTATTATGAATGAATAACATCTTCAATCGGATTCAGGACAGAATCAGCACACAACATGATGTTATTTCAGCAGCAGACACTACTGATTTATAAAAGGTTGTATATCGTGTCAGATAAAGGTAACCTTACTCCCTTAAATTTCCCAAGTTTTTCAATGGAGTTTGGCTGTCAGTGACGAACACTCTGAGACAGTGGATCCGAATAAATATCAACATATAACGTTACAAGACGATAAAACTGAACTTAGTGGCAATATTCTTTTCCTTTGACTCTAAACGTGATTTCTCGCCATTTACCACAGATCCGACGAGACGTTTGCAGCTAATGTTAGCATACACACCGGTTTAGCTTTAGCAAACCTCGGACTGACGCTACCGTTAGCTTACGACTGAAACATGAAATCAACTATTAGTGTTATGCCACATCTTTTATACACACATGAGTCACTTACACACTGCATCTTGTTTCAAAGAACGTGTCATAAATGTTCTTACTTTACACAGAAGGGAATTTCAGTTCAGTTAGGTAAGGCTAACAATAGCTGAATCAATGACTGAAAAAACAAACTTGTTAAGCCAATGCTAACTTTTTGCTAGCTAGCATTGAATTATTTGCTCTGACGCAGATTTTGAGATACCTTACTGCAGTTAATAGCTAGCAGCAACACGATAAAAAATGAAAGTCATCAAATGTGTTTACTAACCGTAGCTTTATTGCCCACAATCAGTCCAGACAGACAGATCCTCTCCTTCACTGTCGACGCTGCTCGTAAAGTCGCTTGGTTTCGCAGCACCGCCACCTACAGGACTGGAGTGTGAACATCAGCTCAGCAACATTGAAACCTGTTAGTTGTTGTACATGAGTTTGTTGAAGAAAGTTGATCATTTGACGACATAAATTTTCAAACTGACCGCTGTAAATCACTTCTCTTCCTGTGGTTTCATGTGAAAAAGGTTAATTTTAGCTGCATCACCTCACCAAACTTTGCATTTCATGTTGCAGCTGCTGGAGGTGGAGCTTGGCCCAGTTCAAAGTTTGAACTACGTCAGCTGATGCACTAATTTGAATCTGTATTGATTTTTTATCAGTGTGATTGCTGGCACAGCAGTCGTAATTACTCGTCATTAGGATATCTGCTACAATTTCAGAGATGTGAGTTTTTTGTCACATCACAGTGACAATCAGTGGGATTCAACTTAAAACTCAGAGTCTCAGTGATCTTCGCGCTGTGATACAGTAATATGTGGCGTAATGCACCTACGTCTCATTTTGAAGAGCTCGCCAGCGAGTAACAGACTGCCTTTCCTATTGGCTCATACATGTTTTACACTTGTTCATTATTTTTATTTGGACAGGTCAAAATCAAACAAATGACACACAAGTAACCATGGAAACGAATGTGCAGGGAGAGGAAGACACTGGGCTGAGTGATTACATCTACATAAAATATATATAGAGAAAAAGGGTCTGTGTGGTCTTCATTTCTTATTTTCTCTCATGTTAGTCATATATTATTGGTTCATGTAAAGCGTCAGGTGATGGTGTCAGCATGACGGCGTCGTTGCCCTGTTTGGTCTTGTGGGGTTTGTTAATTCAGTGTTTTTCCTGGATTATTATTGTTCACATGGCGCATTCCTCCTCCTTTCATGTCAAAAACAAAAATCTATTTAACGTATATTGTATTGTACCTTTGTAGCTTCCTGTTGTTAACACACTATCTTGCAGGGCAGTACCTGAGTCAGCAGACTCGCAGCAAGTGCAGCTACAAAAGGAACTCAGGGTGGAGAAATGCAGCTCGAACATGCAGCCAGGTGTTGATAACGTGTGTGTGTGTGTGTGTGTGTGTGTTCAGGGTGTGGTGCTGACAAGGTAACAGGAACAAACCGGGTGTGGCCGAGTGTGTGTGTGTGTGTGTGTGTTAATGCCTGCAGCAGTGTATCTGTGCAGATTGGTGGTGGGGAAAGTGTTTGTGTGTGTAACCAGGTATTGGCAGGGTGTGTGTGATGGATCATAATGTGTGTGTGTGTGAGTAACTGTGAGTGTGTGTGTGTGTGTGTGTGTGTGAGTGTCTGAGGTTCAGGGTGTGTCTGGCTGCTCTGTGATGACTTCAGCCTCAGGATACAGATACAAATGGAGACAATTGTCAGCAGGAAGAAGGAAAAAGAAAACTGAGGCCTGCAGGCGGTGGCTGAGTGTTCGAACGCAGACGAGACAAACAAACACAACACGTGTGGGACGTTTGGACGTATTTGACCTTTGTAATAGAGACGTCCCAGTAAAATGAGTTCATGGGTGAAATGGATTTAAAGCTACTGAACGATCATCAGGAAGGTTAAAGGAGTCTGAATCTCAAAGCAACAATGAGCTGATCCTGCTAACCTGATGGATCTCTGTGCCACACACACAGAGTATACATGCAGCGATGGAAAGTAATCAAGTACATGTACTCAAGTACTATTTTGAGATAATTTTCTTGAGTAATTCGACTCTGCTCAGAGTGTTTTCAGATTAATTCTACAAATATAATCAACAGATAAAATGTGATGATACAGACTGAACTTAGTGAAACTCTCAGACTACTCAGCAGTTCATTTAAAAGAGCTCCGTCGTCACCAGCTGCAACATTAAAGTGATGAACACCTGAAAGCATCAACAGTTAAAGTCCTGAAAGATGAGAGGCAGCATTCATTGTTCAACAGAGCCAACATGACGAAAGTTTACTATCAGCCCATCACCGTTCCCACCAGGGAGAGCAGATCCTGGATCACTGCTACACCACATTCAGAGACTGCTACACACCCCTCCCCCACCCCGCTTTTGGAAAGGTGGAGCACTGCTCCATCCTGCACAGAGGCAGAAACTGAAGCAGGTATCATACAGGATGTATGCTGACGGACACAGACTCTGCCACTACCACCTAAAAACCCTGGGTCAGCTGGGAGATCTGTGAAAAAATCATGAAACGATCTGCTCCCTTCCTGACATCATGGCCCCTCAGACCGAACAGAGCCAGGGATGATGCCGTGGTCTTGGTGATACACACTGCGCTGACCCACCTGCACAAAGAACACATATGGGAAAATGTTCTTCACTGAGTACAGCTCAGCATTCAACACCATCATTGCCTGAAAACTCGTCTCTGAGCTTGTCGGTCTTGGATGGGAGGCCTCCATCTGCAGCTGGATCAGCATGAACGCCTGCATCCACACAAGCTCCTACAGATGCACCTTTGAGAGCTTTCTCCAGGCTGCATCACGCTCTGGTACGAGAGTCGCCAATCGGGAAATGGTGAAAATGCCGCGGTTCATCGCTGACAACAAACTCCCCGTCACTCCGGACTTCCCCCACCAACGGTGCACGCAGCAGCATGAAGGACCGCGGCCACCCGGCGTGAAGACAGCTCCGTTACCACGGCTGCACGCACCGCCAGACTGAGGGACAGTTTCTACCAGCAGGTCATCAGGATGCTGAATCCATGAAGCTGACCTGACGCTGTTACCCAGGACTGACTCACTCACTTTGCAGTGATGGTAGAATACTCACTGGGAGCACTGGGACTGCTACAGTCTTTACTTTCACACACAACCCTCATCTGCATTCTGCAAAAGGAGTAATTTTACTTTTGGTATGATAATACTTTTGTGCTTTAATAAAGTACAATTTTCTTTTACTTGTAAGTCAGTGTTTCTACACTGTGATACTACTTTTACTACTACTTTTAGATCTGAGTACTTCTACCACTGTAAACATAAAAGAGCAGCTGGCAAACAGCTGTGACATAACTAACAGCTATGGAATGGTTCCATGGACGTGGTTAGCTTAGCTTAGCATAAAGACTGGCGGTGGGGGGAAACTGCTAGCCTGGCTCTGTCACTGACTAACACCGGTAAAGCTGTTTGTTTGAATGAGTCCACAGACTGTGGTTCGAGAGTGAACTACACCCTGGACTCAGCAGCTCCAGTGGTTTTCCTCCTGTGCTGTTTATGGTTAATTTTCTGTGGGACTGAAGTGCTGAGGCCAGAACAAGTTCACTCCAATAATCAGAAAAATAAACCTCAGCTACAAAGTGCTTCACATGGTTGAACAACATTTCAGGAGACAAATAAAACCAGACAATTAGAAATAAAATACCAAAATAATGATAATAATAAATCAGACATGTTGGAAATGAAACTTGTGTTGATACAAGCTTTTTAAAAAGTCACGATGAAACAGCTGCAGCTGTAAAATCCTGTCGCAGTGAAGAGTCCTGCTGTCTGATCAACCTTCAGACTGGACTTCCTGGATCAGATTTCATCGTCTTGCAGACGCTTCAGCTCCTTTCAGCGCTCACACCTCCTTTCCTTTTCCTTTTCCAGAGGCTATTTATTTGAACGTCTTTCTTTTCTTCAGTGTCTGCATGTGTTGATGAATTTAAACACTAATTCTGCTCTTCCTCCTCCTGCAGTCTGTTTTCGTGTTTCAGTTCAGCTCAGCATTGTCCATGAGGACTTTAACGCTTTATAACAGCACATAAAGATAACGTCCTGTATTTGATGATGTTTTTTATCGGCACCTTTGAGCCTGTCCAGTCTGGACTTCATCCAACATCAGTCTCAATCAGATGCTGATTTATAAAGTTTTCTATTTCTGGGACAGAGCTCGTATTCACTTCACGTCCACAACGACTCGATGTTTGACTCTCTGTCTTGTGAAACGTCTTTGTGTCATGAAAATGTAAATGTGATGGAAGAATCCCAGAAAATGTCCAGAACAACGCCCCAGAGTGTCCCAGCGCACACACACACACACACACACACACACACACACACACACACGTCAGTCAGTCAGTCATATCCTCTGACCGTGTGTGTGTGTGTGTGTGTGTGTACTCTGTGAATCACTTGTGAGTAAGCGTGGCTCAGTATGTGCAGCCTGTTCAGACCTGCAGCAGGAGAGGACTTAAAAGGCGACGCTTTGAGCAGCTGGAGGAGTTTTTCTTGGAGCTCTGTTGAGATTTGACACTGATCTGATTTTTGGGATTCACACATGAGGATGAGGAGCAGCAGCTGGATTTCACTCTGCGGGGTTTTGGCTGCGGTTTGTGCCGTCCAGGCGACCTACACATATTACCGTGAGTACCTGACCGCTCTCCGCTTTGACTCTGTGGTTCTACTCGTGAGGTTGGAGGAGCTCAGCATCTTTAAACTCCCTGAATCATACAGCTGAAGATCCTTCATTAACACATGATGTTATGATTAAAGACATGTACATTTGGTAGGTTCAGGGGAACAACAGACTTTTATCCTGATGAACCAAAAGTTAACACTTCATATTGAGAAAGTGTGTGAGTGAGCTGTGACTTCTCCTCTCTGCTTCTGGTTGTTTCTCTGTGATTAGAAAGTCTACAGAAAAGGTTCAGTAACATCCAGAAAACCTTCTCTTAACGCTTCTGTGTTGGCTCAAAGTTCTGTTTCACATACAAATGTTCCACCAAAAGAGATAAAAATGTGAGTATTAAAGGGCCACTCTGATGTTTTCACATGGTTTATGTTTCATACTGCTGAGAATTCACCACGATTGAATTGAAATAATATCATCTTTGCACACAGTGAGAGCCAGTACAACAAGATTAGATCAGATTAGATTAGATTAGATTAGACCTTATTAATCTCACGATGGAGAAATTCACTCTTCCAGAAGCTCAAGGGGAGGGGGGCCTCTCATCTTGTGCAAACAGCAAATGGAGGTGCAAAGTAAGAACAATGGGAACAATAAATTACAACTGTGCAAACCACAAAAAGAATTAAAAAAAAGAAATGAAGGTATCCTGTGTAGAGTAAGTTTAGGAAAAAATATAGAAAGTGTTGTTTGCCCAGCAGCAGTGGATTTGGATGTTGGATGCAGTTTAACATCAAGCAGAAAGCGTAAACCCAGGAAGGAGGGAGGATGTAGAGATTTTTAGAAAAACAAATGAACACAATGAGCCAATCAGTGAGTTCAGTAATGTAACATGTGTTAACTGAAGCCTTGATGAAGAGCTCGTTAAAGAGTCGAGACAATCAGCTGAATTAACACATCAGGAAAGCAGTAAAGAGGCCAGAAGAAGAAGAAGAGTAGTCTTTCTTATTTCTGCTCACATATTGGAAATAAACAGTTTGATTGGAAAGTCTGCACTTTGATAAGATGAGAGCAGGAAACACATCTTCATCAACACTTGAGGATGAAGCAGATCAGAGCCGTGGACAGGAATCACATACAGACACGCACAGAAACTGACAAACACATGAAAGGTAGTTTGATACACGTTGCTGTAAACCTGGTCCCAGGTCAGGTGACTCAAAGTGTGTCTGCAGTCTGATTGTCCGAGCATCAGCATGACTGGAAACTGAATGAAAACTTTATTAACAGCAACAGATCAGTGAAAACAGCCGAGCAGTTAAAGTACATGAGTACAGAAGCTCATCACAAAAGGGAGGGACTGATGGGTGAGGCCCCAGCAGCCGCCTCCCCTCACCTGTGGGTGAGGCCCGAGCCCCAGCTGTCACATGGGAGCTGGCCCCCCCCTCAGGCTGGAAAGTTATTTTCCCAGTTTTAACGGCGTGTTGAGGAGAATTCATTTCAGAGTAACAGAAACAATCTGAAAGAGACAGCTCCATGAGTCTGCTGAACTTTCCGTTCTAGCCTGTGATGTAGGAAAGGTGTTTTTGGCTCTCAGGTGTATCAGGTCGGTGTGTGTTCAGGGAGGAATCCTCTCAGACAGACGCATGTTGGAAACTGTCCTATAAAAGCCATAACAGCTGAGCTCATGTCTGCCGGCGGCGCCCACATGAACACGACCTCTGACCGCAGTGAGTCACGGCGGATCGTTCACTGGTGTCCTCTGAACCGCAGCGACCGAGTCTGCACGAGTCCCCGAACCAGATCTGAGACTGAAACTCACCTCACCTTCACTGTCACATTAACACGAGTTTACATCAGGATCAACACTGATGATGAAGCTGCTCCTCTTCACTCTTCATGTCAACAAAACACAGTTAAACAAGTGAAGAGTCTAAACTGACAGTCTGAGCGTCTCCTCAGAGGTTTACGCAGGTTTCCTTTAATGCCTTGCAGGGTGGGACCACTAAAGTTTTACCTTATCTTTATCTTATCTTAACTTGTCTGATCTGCCGTTCTGTGTTCGTCACATGTTGGTTCAATAATGTTTGTAATTCTTTCTATAAAATGAAAGAGAAACAACCTGAATAAAGCTAGCGTCCTGTTAGCTGACTGTAACTGGTGGTTAGTTAAGCTGCCAGCTGCTCGTTAGCTAACGAGCCACAGTAACGATGCGGTCAATACATCACAAAGCCTCTGACACCACATCAGCTGTGAGGATTCAGCTCAGGTGGGGACAGGAAGTCAAAGCACAGCGAACCTGTGACGCTGGGCCTCCATCAGGCTGCTCTGCGGATTCAGATCCTGATTCAGATCCTGATTCAGGACGATTCCTGATGCTTTTTACCCTCAAGCTATCCTTTCCCCCCACGTGTCATTACGTAACTTCAGCACTAAAGACCGTCTCGGTATGAAATTTCCCCTGTTTGCAGCAGCAGTAACAAGTAGGAGCCTGTTGAGACTCAGAGCTGAAAGAGGAGCTTTTAGCAGCGCCATCGTTGGTGTTATGCCGTCGGAGTTGTGCAGGCAGACGGCGGCGGCGTTCCTCAGAGGAGGCGTTGGCTGCTCGGGGGGGGGGGGGGGACTCTGTGGCCGATGATGATTTGTCTGCGGGCTTCGACCTGGGAGGTGCAGCTCTGAACAAACCACAGAACATATGAGACGCTCCACACTCTGTAAACGTCTCTAATGCAGGTTAAAGCTCGTTCAGACTTCCATTAAAATCACTACAGGCCCCCAGAGGGAGAGTCCCAAAGGTTTCCTCTAACACCACCAGAAACATCCAATTTAATGAGCAGCTTTCATGAAAATGTTCTGATGTCATTCCTGCTCCCAAGAGGACGGACCATTTACGCTGTATCACCTCTCCTCTAGCGCCCCCTCATGGCAGGATGAGCTTTGCACTCTTGGCTCCATTCATCTAGAAATAGAAAAATCATCAGTGAGTTGTTTGTTTTGTGGACAGGTTTTATTTTGTGTCTTTAACGAACAGACAGCCTCTAGGGGGCGCCAGCAGGGATCCAGACTTCTTTCATTTCTGAGTCGCATCATCATTTACATCATTATGTGTAATGTTGTATATGAATTATGTTTAAATACAGCAATAAATACTGTCATGTTAGAATTATACAACCATTTCAATAAAATCATAGCACTGACTTAAAAGTAGAGTTTATACAATAAATTGCTTTACAAAAAAAAAATTAAATAAAATAAAATAATGACAAAATTAAGAGAGCTACAACAAAGCAGGATATGAAGATGGGCTGTTAGCTGTTATCTGATGTAATGATAGGCTGCAATAACAAGCTACAGACGAACACCATAAGACAGATGATGCAATCATGTTTCAATCATGCGAAAGATTTCATCCTAAAAAAGAAAAGATCGATCCAAAACTTTAACTTCATGAGACTAACGAGACCTGATTCAAGAGTACCTGAAAACTGTGAGCAGCAGGAGTTAGAGAGCGCTGCTCCTGCAGCAACTTTGATAAATTAGACACACAATCCAAAATAAACCAGATTAACTCTTTTGTTCCTGCAGCGATGCTGCGTTGCGACTGCAATGGGAGGTCTCGGTACTGCCTTCGGGACTCCTGGGGTCTGCACTGCGTTGACTGTCAGGGAAACACAGAGGGCCGCCGCTGCGAGCGCTGCAAGGACGGCTTCTACCTGGAGGGGGCGGGACAGAGCTGCACACCCTGCCGCTGCAACCCCACAGGTGAGAGACCACAACAAATATCTTTCCTGAAGACACACCCGTTGTTCTGGAAGCGAGTCCTGTTTTATCACTAACGTTGGACATCTGGACTCTTTCTGTCCAGGTTCCGTCAGTGCTACGTGTGACAGCAGGGGGCGCTGCAGCTGTAAAGATGGCGTCACCGGGGAAAAATGCGATCGCTGCCCAGACGGACCGATCGGACGAAACGGCTGCTCGCAAAGGTGAAAAAACTTAGATATGTGTCCAAGACTTCAGCTCCTTTCAGCACTTAAACTTCAACTGACTGTTAAACTTCTCTTGGTGCAACCGGCTCTTCAGCATCAGATGCCGTTTACAGTTATTTCATCCCTTCATCTCCTTTCAGCACATAACCTACTGATGCTTCACATCACTGGCATTTTTATCTCCTTTCACTGCTTAAACTGTACCTGCCACTTCAACTTCCTTCAGTGGAAGTACTTCAAAAGACTGCAGCTTTTCAGTGCTTAAATCTAATCTGCGTTTGTTTAAAACGCCACTTTAACTCCTTTCAAGGCTGCTCGCTCAGAAACACATTTGAAAAGACTCAACTTGTTAAACTGCAGATCTTCAGAATGTTTTTAAAATTAATCATTGACAGAATTCTTCTTCTTCTGTATTTTTTTCTAACTTCCTGTCGCTTGTTGTGTGTTTTAGACGTCAGCTCAGAGAGGATTCTGGGAGTTCGACTCTGCCGTGTTTCTGTTACGGCCACGGCAGCAGCTGTTCTCCACAGTCTGGTTACTCCATCCACAGCATCACCTCCACCTTTACCGACGGTAACCTTTCACTTCACAATAAAAGACTCCTGATAACAGTGGTTCAATTTCAAAATAAAAGCTGCAGATGTGACGGACTGTTGTGTTTTTAGGTCCGGATGGCTGGAAGACAACGACAGCGCAGGGCGTCTCCCCCGGCGACGTTCACTTCCGCTGGTCACCTAAACACCAGGACATGGAGGTGATCTCCAAAAGCAGCCTGCCGGTTTACCTGTCCGCCCCAGGTGAGAACAAGACCCGCCTCCTTTATCCCTCTATCATCTGATCTTCCTTTTCTTTCTTTCATGACTGATGCTGTCGTCCACTTCCTCTCTTCAGATCTCCTCCCTTCGTTTCTCTTATCTTCCTCCCTCTTCCTTCTCACTTCCTTTCCTTACCCTTCATTGTTTTCCTTTCCTCTTCATCATCCTCTCTCCCTGTCACCTTGACCTGCTTTTCTTTCCTGTTCTTTCCTTTCTCCCCCTCTTTCCTCCTCTCCTCACATCCCCTTCTTTTTCCACCTTTCTTCTCATCTTCTCTCCTCTCCCTGTCTCCTTGCCATCCTTTCCTTTTCTTTTCCATGTTTTTGTTCTCACCTCTCCTCTCCTCTCTTCCTCTCCTCTATTGCCCTCCCTCTTTTCTTTGCTTTACCTCTAATTTCAGGACCTTTCCTTTCCCCCTTTCACATCCTTGTCTCCTCTCCTGTCCTGTTTGGACACCTCCTTCTTCCCATTCCTTCCTTCCTCCTGTTTCCTTCTCTCCTCTGCTCCTCCCTGACCAGGTGTGTCTCTCCTCGCCTACAGCTCCTTACCTGGGGAATCACTTACTTAGTTACGGCCAGAACTTCTCCTTCCTGTTGCGTCTGGACCGCGGCGTCCGACACCCGTCCACCAATGATGTGATCCTGGAAGGTGGCGGCCTGCGAGTCAGCACCTCGCTGGGAGACCTGCGGTCCATCGTCCCCTGCGGACAGAAGATCAGCTACAGCTTCAGGTCTGGATTCTGGATGGTGGTGGTTCAGATGTGACCCCCAGGCTTTGGCCCGTTCCTTGGTGCCGCTTGAATGTTGTTTTTGCTGCTGTGTGAACATTCTTCAGCCGCAGTTGAAGAATCCTGCTGCTGTAATCAGAGCAAGTAGAAACAAACGTCTCAGGCAGAAAGAATCTGCAGCCACTGAGATTTACTGCAGGAGTGAAGCTGCAGAGAAACAGTGTTTGCTCTCACCTAAATCCAACAAAATGTCACCTGACTCGTGACAGTAACACCTGACTGCTCCTCAGATTCAGTCACATTGAATTCTAAAAGTCCACGCAGGTATGCCTGAAGCACCTGAGGCAACATAGCGGTTAAGGAATGGCAAAGGAATGGCACACTCATTCAAGTTTTAATAAAAATGTCTTCAGCAGGGCGTTTTTCATACTTTTCTTTGCACTTTTTGACAGGCTCAGACACTGTGATGCACATTCAGGGCTGATTGTCTGACAGAGCATAAAATGGGAGCATGAGACCACAGAAATCATGCTGATAGAAAAAAAAACAGATCAGGTTTTCAGCACGTTCTGTACGACGATGCTGGAGGGTGTTTGAAGATCTTGAGCACCCCTGGTTTACATGCATTATGTTCTCTGTTTGTTGAGGCTTCCTCCTCCTGCACCTTCACATTTGCACTTTCAACAGTTTGCTGTGTGGAACCATTTATAGCTGAAACTTGATGGAAAAATAACTCAATGATAGAAAAAAACAAAGAGGTTTCAACATCACCTTAAAATGAAATAAGAATATGTCTTAATTTTGTCATTCTGTGTGTTGAACAGACTGGATGAGCAGCCTGGCAGCAGGTGGAGGCCTCAGCTCTCCTCCTTCCACTTCCAAACACTCCTGCAGAACCTCACTGCCATCAAGATCCGAGCAACATTTGGTGAAAACGGTGAGCTCCCTTTCCTTACTTCCTGCCAGCTTCCTTTCCTCACTTCCTGCCAGCTTCCTTTCCTTACTCCCTGCCAGCTTCCTTTCCTTACTTCTTGCCACCTTACTTCCTGCCAGCTTCCTTTCTTTACTTCCTGGCAGCTTCCTTTCCTAACTTCCTGCCAGCTCCCTTTCTTTACTTCCTGGCAGCTTCCTTTCCTTACTCCCTGCCAGCTTCCTTTCCTTACTCCCTGCCACCTTACTTCCTACCAGCTTCCTTTCTTTACTTCCTGCTAGCTTCCTTTCCTACTTCCTGCTAGCTTCTTTTATTTACTTCCTGCTAGCTTCCTTTCCTTACTCCCTGCCAGCTTCCTTTCCTTACTCCCTGCCAGCTTCCTTTCCTTAGTTCCTGCCAGCTTCCTTTCTTTACTCCCTGCCAGCTTCCTTTCCTTACTTCCTGCCAGCTTCCTTTCCTTACTTCCTGCCAGCCCCCCTTCAGAGAACTTCAAGCACTTCTGGTCTCTGCAGAATTCAGCTGTTTCTTTTTCACACATCATCAGCCAAAAGCTCTCAGTTCCTCCATCAAACCATCTTGAACTCTGGTCTTTTCAGGACGTGGTTACCTTGACAACGTGAAGCTGGTGTCGGCACGGCATGGCGACGGTGTCCCGGCCCGCTGGGTCCAGACCTGCAGCTGCCCCCTGGGGTATGAGGGCGAGTACTGCGAGCGCTGCTCGGCTGGATTCAGGCGCAGGGTCCCTGCAGACGGAGCCTTCAGCCCCTGCGAGGCCTGCAACTGCAGGGGGGGCAGCTGCGACCCGCAGACCGGAGACTGTTACTCTGCCGACGAAACCACCGGAGAGCCGAGCTGCTCTGAGGGGTTTTACCGCGACCCCTGGCAGCCTCGCACCTGTGCGAAGTGTCCCTGCCCGGATGGAGTGTCCTGCTCGCTGCCTGCTGGCTCACTGGAGCCCCGCTGTGACCGCTGCCCAACCGGAAGCACAGGTACAGGTGACAGGATCATCACCTCACACAGAACAATCAGACATATTCTGAAACTTTCTGGATCAGAAATGTGTCTGATGTAGGTTTGTAAAATGGTCCAATCTGAGGAAACAGACTCTTTCAAGTCGTTTCTTTTAGCTCTTTGAAGACATGAATGAAGCTTCTGAGCATTTAACCTGTCTGAAGGGTTCAGTGATCAATCAGATCAATCATCATCGTTGATCGGGCGTCTCAGCAGCATGATGTGTTGTGTCCGTGTCCCCTTCAGGTCCCCGCTGTGATGTCTGTCAGGAGGGTTTCTATGGTGACCCTGCAGGGGCCGCCGATGTGCATCGACCCTGCAGACCCTGCGCATGCAACGGTCACATCGACATCGGTGTGGCGGGAAGCTGCGATCGCAGCAGCGGTGAATGTCTGAAGTGTTTGAACAACACGAAGGGACGGAGCTGTGAGGCCTGCGTGGCGGGTTTCTACCACGGCCGAACCACCGACGCCTGCAAACGTAAGGACGCTCCCGTCAGGACGTGCCTGCCATGATGCTGTTTTCTAATCTGAAGCTGTTGGTTAGTTGATAGTTCTTCCAAAGGCAACTGGACTTATTTGAGGTTCTAGAAGATGTTTCTCCTCTCATCCAAGAGGCTTGGATCTCACCAAGAGGGTCTCAGAACTGCATTGTAAGTGGCTGATGTGGTGTTGTAGCCCACCTCCTCTGTTCAGTGATGGTCTTTCCAGTTTGACATGGATGCTTCTTTCAGTCTGTCAAAGTATGTAGTGTTGGATGAGAGGAGAAACATCTTCTAGAACCTCAAACCAGGTTCCTTGGGAAAGCACCTGCAAGAAGAACAATGACCTGGACAGTGGCGTGCATGGGGGGGGGAACGCTGAGAGCCGAAACGCACATTAAAGTGCCCTCTTGGGAGCCAAAACGCGTGCTCAAGTGAAGTCCTTTTCGCCCCTGCCCTTCAAAAAGTCTGTGCACGCCACTGGACCTGGATGAATGAGAATCTTCACACACACAAAGCTCACAGTAAAAATCAACTAATCTTTTCATGATTATCAAGTTAAAATGTGAAATACTTCCAGCTTTTCTAAAGTGGAGCTTCTGCTTTATATTGTAACTTAAAGTTTTTTTCAAACTCCAACAGAACGGCAGCTCAATTTAAGATGTAAAGAAAAAAAAAACGAAGGAAAGCTTTGACATTTTAAATGAATTTTGTTAAAATTTGAGTATTAAATGGGTTTTATTGACTTACCATGTCCGCTCTTTATTGAAACATTTTCACCACGATAAGACATGTGACAGCTGATCTCAGCCTGATGTTGAACTGGCTGAAGATGAAGGTTATTAACAGCTGTTTCCTCTCTGCTTTGTGGACCAGCATGCGACTGTGACGTTCAAGGCTCCGAGTCCAGACAGTGTGATGATTTGGGTCGCTGCCGCTGCAGACCGGGTTTCGAGGGTCTGAGGTGCCAACGGTCCAACTGTCCCGCCTGTTTCAGACCCATCAAGTTGAAGGTAGGATGAGAGCACGCTGCTTCACGTCCTGTTGAACTGCATGAAGACGCTTTGTGACGATGAACTCTGGTTTAGTTTAACTTTGAACAAAGTGAGTTTGTGGTGAAATCACAAGATTAAACACAATTAATGTAGATATTTACAATCAATGATTAGACTGATTTCAATTATTATTCAATTAATTATTCAGTTTATTCCAACTTCAGCTCAGTTTATTTTCAGCTGATCTTCAGTCAGACTGAAACATCTCAACACTGTTTGGACGCTTGTGAAGAAATGTGGTCCATGACTATGTTTACTGATAAATCGCACCTGTTAGCATGTTAACACGCTAAACTAAGAGGTGAATATGTTAACATTATACCTGCCGAGCATCAGCATGTTAGCATTGTGTTAGTATGCTGTTGGCGCTGTGTCGGCCTCACAGAGCTGCCACCAGGACTGCAGACTCATTCAGTTTCTTGAATTCTGTGTTTTAGATGGAGGCTTACGCTGCCAAACTGAAGGAGCTGGAGACTCTGTTCTCAGACATGGATGGAGGTTTGAAGCCAGCCAACAGCGCTGAGATGGAGGCTGCTCTGAGAGCCACAGAGGAGCTGGTGGACGACCTGCAGGCCGATGCCGAGCTGCTCTCAGGTAACACAACACGGCATTCACACGTTCAGAGATCCGGATTTTCAATCGGCTTTTATTCCACACGTGATGACAAAATGACTAGTTTGATACTGATGATGTCAAACCCGTGTCCAATAGGATTGGAGAAGAGCCTGCAGGGTCGTCTGTCGTCTATCAGCAGGAGTCAGCTGTCTGAGGGGCAGGACGTCCAAAACATCGCCGACGCTGCAGACGACATCCAACAACGACAGCAGACGTACGAGACGACGGTGGAGGAGGTTCAGAGTCTGATGGAGGAAATGAAACGCAAACTGGACAAAGCCAAGACCGACCTCAGAACAGCTGTAAGACATGGAGTCCAGAATGATGGGATGTCCTCGTTGTCGTATTTACACCCAGTCAGAGTATCAAAGGAGCGTTCTGCAGGTTTTATATGAGCTCCGCTGAAAACAAACTCTGAAGCTCGTAGATTCTGGCCTCGAGGCTCATGGAAGGAAACTGGAGAGACTAACCTGAGGAGACAGCAGAGGAGAAAATGTTCTAAACTTTATACAATAACATGAATAAAATATATCAATACAACTGCTAACAGAGAAATATCAGAGAAATATTATCGTGATGTTCTACATCACTGCAGATATGAGAGGAATATTATACATTATTACTTAGAATTACAGTGAGTGAAGTAAAAGCTCTGGTTTCATATATCAGGCATAATCAATAACCAGTTTCACATTGAAGCTGGAGGCCGATGGCTCTCAGCACTGAACTCATTTTACTGGTAAAGTTGTGTGAAATGTGATCAGGTTCATAATTAGTTCCATCTTTTCAGTCTGATAAAGGCGACTAACTGGATATTAGTCTGTTTCAAGTCTGAAATCCATCAAAATGAACTGAAATCAATCTAAAACAGATCTGAGGTGGAGCTGGTGGAGGTAACTGTAACTGTGACGATGATGATGGTAATGTGATTGACAGGTCCACTTTCATCTAAATCCTGCTTTTTCTCTTCCTTCCTGTCAGGAGTTTCCTCTTGGAGACGCTCCTCTGGGTCCGAACTTCCTGTCCTCTTTGGTGCAGACAGCCGGCAGTCTGGCTGAGAAGTAAGTCCCTCGCCTTCGTTTTAAGGTTGTTATTGATGAATTGACGAGGGGATCCAGACACCATGCTGGATGTTTGTGTGTTCACTGACGTCACCGTTTCCCGTCCGTCCCGCAGACATCAGACGAAGGCCGACGCCGTGGAGCGAAGCGCCGCCGACGCTCTGAGTGACTCTCAGAAGAGCCTGGCTCAGGTCCGGACTCTCATGAACAAAGAGAACAAAGTCAAAGAGCTGATTGGAGATCTGAAAACCATGTGAGTCACTTCTGTCAGTCTGAGCTCCTCTAAACATTGAGACCATTCAGAGTCCTCAGTTTCTCATCTTTAAGGTAGAACTCATTCACTGACCTGCGGACATCGACGAGTGTCTGTTTTATTGTTGTAGAAATTCTCCTTCATTGGAAAAAGTAAAAGATACAAAACTGTTTAATTAACAACTTTAGGACAAAGTAAACTACGAGTCCCAGAGATCATTGCAGTAAGAAACAGCCAATCAGAGAGCTTCAGGGTTTGTTGCTGTGGGTCTAAAGTCCTGGAGAGACCAGGAGGTTTTGGTGACATAGAAACTACGGACAGGCTTGCTGGTGAGCTGCTGCAGCAGGCGGGTTAACAGACGGATTGTTAAAATGCAGATGTGACTGGACCGTAAAGCAGTGACCAATGAGATGATGGTAAATCTGTGTTGATGCTCTGAACTGATGATGTCTGTGTGTGTTCAGGTATGATCGGACCTCGGCCCAGGTGAGGGGTCTGGAGAACCAGGCAACCCAGCTGAGCGGTGAGGCCAGGGTTGAGAGCGAAATGGCCGATGGGATGCTGAAAGATATCGTCACCATGGAGCGAGGTCTCCCATCATCCCTGAAGGTAACTCCTGCTGTTGGAGGTCTGAATGTGTCTGACTTTGGGAAACATTCATGTGTGAGTTGTTTTTCTGTTGAGTCTCTTACCCCCTGTGTTCTCCCATCATGCTCAGGAGGGGGTGGACGCCATGGTTTCCACGCTGGGTGGTCTGAAGGAAGCGGCGGACGGGGACATCTCAGGCTTCGAGGCGTTGCAGAACGGAGTGCAGCGAGACATGGCCGCCACTCAGGACCTGCTGGCCAAGGGCAAGGCCGCCCAGCAGGTACTGAAGACGTTTAAACTTCACTTGTGACAGCAAAGTGCTACAAAGAGGAATCAGTAAAGACTTCTGCCTTTTAGAGAGTTCACCTACTCAATTACTGTACTTCAGTAGAATTTTGAGGCACTTGTACTTTACTTGAGTATCTCCATTTTATGCTACTTCAGTTAATTTTCAAATTAAGATTTTACAAAGAAAACAAACCATCAGTTTATTAAATATGATCAACTACCACAACTAGTGCAGTTAAAATTCATCACCTCAAACAGCTACAACGTTAAAGTACTGCTGACATATTTAATCATCCGTATGATCCAATAGTAACATCAGATACAACACTGTGAGAGCAGTTACTTTTGATACTTTAAGTGCATTTGGTTGCTAATAATTCTGGTCTTTTACTTAAGTGGCATTTTGAATGCAATCTTCAACCTAACCACTAGATGCCACTAAATCCTTCACACTAGTCCTTTAATTGAATACCACGACCAAAAACCAGGTGGAGGATCTATACGAGCTGTGCTGCATCACCCACTGAACCTCTGAAATGAAGACATGCAGCGTGGTCTGTACACGGCCGTCAGACACCAGTCATTGTGTCCGTTTGCTCACTTCAATTAATGAGTGTAACTTATCCAGTTAGAGAAGCTGGGTAACTAATAGCAAGCTAGCTAGCTTTCTGAGCTATTTTGGCTGACTACCCAATATGTTACCTGCTAGCTAGCATGTTAGCCATTCGCTGTTCAACCACAGTTGCAGCATCTCGTCCTGGAGGTCGTCACTACGTCAACACAGTTTGATGAGAACATGCAGGTGAATTTTGTTTTGATGCTTCAGGTGCTGATCGGGCACAAAAAGCACAAGAAACCAAAAAACAGACAAAAAGCAAAATTACAGATTAATAAAAGCAAAACAGGAAGCAGGTAGAATAAAAAAGAGCTTGTTTTTTGTCATTCAGAAAACTTTCTGAGGTGTGCAGAGCTTCATTCATCTGGTCTTATCTTTTTGTCGTCATGCATGGTGATATCCACGTGGTTCCTCTCTGCAGGACTTCAGCAAACTGCTGGACAGAGTCAATGTAGCCAAGGACGACGCCAAAGGTGCTTTGGAACGCATCAGCAGCAACACCAACGAGCTGGACGACGCCCTGAACACCCTGAAAGGTAACAGACTGACCGAAGAGACCGGCTGTGTTTTCTCTGACACTAACTGGACTAAACGTGACTCCTCATCTTCCTCCGCAGGGTTCGATAAGCAGATCGACGGCAACCGAGCTCTGGCTGACGCCGCTATCAAGCGTCTTCCCGGCATCAGCGCCACCATCCAGCAGGCTGTCAGCAACAACGCTGAGACACTGTCCGTCCTGGGAGACGTGTCTAATGATTACGACAATGCACTGGGAACCATCAATGTGCTGGAGAACCTGGTCAACGGTCTGGAGGTAACAACCAATCATCAACACTCAAATGAACAGCTGTAAAAACAAAAACGAAGACGGTTAAGTTGGCAGCAGTGGTTGCTTTGATGGCCTGTAGATGTCGGTATGTGCTGCTCGTTTTGTGTCCTGCAGCAGGTTGCAGCTGCAGCTCTGTGCTTCTGGCTGCTTCTTATTCACTGTTTCAGGACATTTATAAGCTTCTGCTTCCCCCTGGTCAACCTGTGTTTGTGTCAGGTGTTCTGAAACAAACTGTTTGGTCATGTAAACCGGTCTGACTCTGGTTTCGGACCCCCATCCTATACTGACTGGCCTTTTGTCTTTATTCTTCAGGGAACATTTGGATCTTTGCCGTCTCATGCTGGTCTGGTGAATGAAGCCACTAACTTGAACCAGGACGCAAAGGACCTGAGGACGAAGGCGGTCGGTGCATCTGGAGACCTGAACCTCGAGCTGGACGCTGCCAGGAGGCTGGAGGCTGAGGCTGAGCAGGTAAACTGTCCACACAATAAGAGTGCAACCAGCTCCAACAGTAAAATCCTGCTTTGACAGAACTGAGTCACAATAATCTGATGAGATCAGATAGAACAGGAGAACAGTCACAGGGACGTTTTACTTCAGTGTGGTTCCAGGACTTTTACTTAAGAGTCACGGTTAATGATGCTTGATGTCTCCTCTGCAGGCGGCTGTTGGAGCGGCTGCAGCTTTGAACAACGCCAAGCAGACCAGAGCCGCTGTGGGACAAACACTACGAGACATCAACGCCCTGCTGGCTAACATGAGTGAGTGAACTTTTCATGTGTTGGAACATCAAGCCGAGGTGCTGCTGGGTCTTCTTGGAATCTGAGGACGTCACCTCAGACCAGAACTCTGAAGATGGTTTGATCGTGTGTTGAGTCATACACTGCTGATGTTTGATGTTTCATTAAGGCTGCTAAATTCTTTTTGTGTTGAAATGAATCCTTCTCATTCTTCTCCTCAGACCAGTCCGGTGTTGTGGATGAAAAGCGTCTGAAGCAGCTGGAGGACTCTCTGGCCGGCGCTCAGAGAGACGTGGATGGGCATCTGAGGCCTCATCTCAGGGACATGGAGGAGCGGGAGGCTGCCCAGCGACGCCAGCTGACCGGCATCAACCTGGACATCGACACCATCCTGGGAGACATCGCCAACCTGGAGGACATCCTGAGGACCGTCCCCAACGGCTGCTTCAACAGCCCGCCCATCGAGGAGGCCTGAGGACGGCCGAGAGACACGTGACAGTACCTGCTGCCGAGTTCTGGTTTCACAGAGTCCAGATCACAATGAGAGTCCTGCCGTTTCAACAATCATCTATCTTAGTGGTTTCATCAGATAACTGAAAGAAGACAGTGAGTCTTTGACTGATTGGCTGATCATAACAATAGTAGAACAACTTTATCCATAGCATCTTCCTGGAACAGTGAAAGAATAAAGATAGAATCACAAACTGAAGCTATCAGATGAGCTGATGAGCTTCAGTCTTCAGCTCTTGTAACACAATCCATCGCTTCCAGTGTTTTCACTGATGAATCAACGAAATGTTTGATGGTTCCTGCTGGTTCTTCAATGTAGGCACAGTGGAAGAAAGCAAGAGAAGAAAGAAGAAAACCTCTGGGTTTTTCAGAGGAAAGGAGGAATAAATGATAAATGATGCTAATTATGTTACTGGTCCTGAATTTATACATCATCTCAGGCTGTGTTAGAAAGTGTTCGAGGGGAAATCACTCCTCAGTGCTTCAGTGTGTCAGAGCAGCAGAGGTGGACAGTTCCTCACTTTTCATCCAAAATTGCCTACATTTCCCATAATTCAGCTGGCTAGTATCATGCAGGTGGATGCTGTGTGTATGAAACTATACTTGTTGTTGTGTTTATATTTCTGATACTGATGTGATGTATGTCAATGTAAAAATATTCTATTTATAACTGTACATACAGTGCATCTTTTTTATTACTCTGTTTATTTGTACTGTGTTACTGTGTACTGTGGCGACCAGCAGAAATATTTTTATCTCACTGCTTTTTAATAAAACCTGCTGCACTTTTTTCTGATCCACAGCAAGTTTCAGTCTCATTATTCATCACTTTGGTGATATTAATTTATTTGATATTTCTGTATGAAACGCTCAGTGAGGTTACGGAAGCAAAATCCTGCCAACAAAACCCTCAAAAACAAATTCTTACTGTGCTATTTTAGAATAACAGTAAAACATGAGATGGAGTCAGTCCTGCACGTAACTAATTAACAGAGTAACAGCTTTATCATCAGGAGAGAGCTTTGTTACATCACCTTAATTTTTAGCACCCTGAACCTGACCCTGACTCTGACCCTCAACTTGACCCTGACCCTGACCGTGCCTGCTCACCTGTACCTTTACCTGCCTGTTCCAGTTAACCAGTGGATTCTTGGCAGCTTCTTTCGTAGTAAACCACTGAACTCTTCTGATCCGGCTGGTTTTCTGCTGCCTGAGTTGTTTCACAACATCACCTCTCACATTAAACCATGTGGCCAAATTTGTACAGAATAAACTTTATTGTAGTATCGGGATGAAGAATGAAGAGTTAATGTCTTTCTGTGAGGACGTGACGAGGCGTCCAGCTGAGGCGTCTTTGTCGTCCACTCTGATGTGATCGGGCTGATGCCGTCCTCTGAGTCCAGCTCTGCTGTGTGCTCAGGGCTCTGCTGTTGCATCAGATTGTGACTTTGGTCTCCTGTCAGGCCTAAAGTTCGTATCTCTTCTCAAAAACTGGCAGATTAGGACTATTTAACCACTAAAATCAGACTATTATTTGTCTACACACAGCAGAGCGAGTTTTCAGAAACAGAATCAGTGTTGTCATTCTACTGGTTAGTTATTATAAACCTGATGATCCATCTTTGAATCTCAGCTCACACACGACTGAATGTTTTCTGGATTGGACAACAGAGCTCCATCACTGAGAAGTGAACATCATTTCATCAAAGCAGTATTTCATTCAGGCAGCAGCTCATTTAAACATCAGAGGGAAGAAAATGAAAAGAACGAAAATCCAGAAGAAAACAGAACGTGAACAAATTTAGTTCAGTTTCTTTCTTTCTTTGATGATGTCATCAGTTCTAGAAATGCTGTTTAACTGTTGTTGTTAAATGTGGTCCTGATCTGTAGTCACGCAGCTGTGCCCAGAAACCCTAAACCACACACACACACACACACATTAAAAATGTATGTCATTAAAAGTATGTGTCATATTTAATGACATCATTTTTAAGAGTGCATCACAGTTTACAATCAACAGAAGTCAACGAGAGCAGATCAATACAGAAAACAAAGTTCATTTTCAGCTACATGGTACAACAAAAAGTGAGCTGAGACACACACACACACACACACACACACACACACACACACACACAGGAAACATGAACAAATGCATAAATCATTGCACATTTCACATTGATGAGGCGTTGGTCGGCTGTACATTTACAGAGCGAATAGAAAATGGAGACGTGGGTGCTGAGGACCCCCACTGTATGTCACATAGCACATATTGATCTATATTTACTTTTTGTGTTGTTTCTTTTTCTGTAAACACATTCACAACAGATCATATTCTACCGAGAGGTAAACATTCATGCCAGAACCAAACTGTCGAAGCATGCAGTCTAAGAAGAGCTAACAGGAGCACATGAAGAAGAAAAGGACTCCACAACATCACTGCTGCTGAGGATTTGTCTTAGAAAAGTTCTCATCATCATCATCATCGTCATCATCATCATCATCAATACATCAAATGATTTTCAGTCTCCTCAATGTCCTTAAAACCACAGTTGGTTACCACCGCGATACGACGGTCCATTCCATCTGTGTTTCAATCCTCCTCCTGATTTAACGAGTGCTGGCGGTCGGTTAACTGACAGAGCCTGAAGCAGCAGTACTGTTGCTACAGTTACCTGCAGGCTAATAAACCTTTAGCTCTGATTTAGCGCGGAGGTTAAACTGTTGACCTGAACTATGATTGATGTGTCACTATGTACAGTTTGATCTCCAGAAGGACCTCGGGCTGAGACGGTCGCTGAGCGTATTTGTTCAGTACAGCTGAGATGATCTGCAAGTTCTGCGTTTCCTTCAATCGGCGCAGAAGACGAAGGGCCTCGTGCAAGAACATGTTAGCATTCGGATTCTAAGTCTCATTTACTGAGTGTTCACAGCCAGGACGTTTGTTTGAAAAGCAGCAGTTTCACCACCTTCACCTCTGAGATCGGTACAGTCCAGCTGCTGCACCTGGACCATGTCTTCTGTCTGATGGACACGTCAACGGACGCTCCACGATGCAGACAGTCTACCTTTTCTGTTCTAGTGGCAAACCTCTCCATGAGCAGGGCAGTTTGTGAGAAATCATCGAGTTTCATTCACAAAACTGTCACCAAAGAGGAAAAATAGAAGAAGTTCACAGTGACTTGAAGTCCTGCCGGACATCAGCAGATAAGATCAAATGATGTGTGGCTGTTTGACACACAAGGTTCAACTTTGAGATGTTTCCAGAGTTTTAGATGTAGTGAAAAACCATAAAGTCTTCATGATTAAATCAGAAGGTCATTAAGTTGAAGTGACTATAAAACTTTTTGTTTTTCTAAAGAAGAGAATTCTGTTCGAATGAAAAAACTTGTGTTCTCCTTCCTCAGACTGGACTCATATTGGGCCTAAAAACTGTATCTGCAATACAGGAACAATACTGCCGCTGTCCTTCCATCATGGAACGGTGAGGGTGATGACTGTTAGCCTTAGCCTCAGCATGCGTAATATGTGTGTAATAATGAAAATAATAATGAATAAATAATGAAAAGTCGGCTGGAGACAGAATTTTCAATCAGCACATGGAGCTAATGCTAACTAGCTAGCTAGAGGCAGGCAACAAGGTCTGCTAGCAACAGGTATCCCTTCAGCTGGCTAGAGGAGCGAGCGTTTCTGTCACACACACATCTGTTTCTGTGAACGATGCATTTCTAAAGCGAACATGACGCACCTCGCTGAACAAAATATCAGCAGTTTTACAAGTTTTACTCTGCTTTTATTTAAGTATTTTAGCTTTCAGTCTGAGTTGGTTTGGCTTCAGTTAAAAAGAATTATTTCCTGCCCCGACTCAGCAACAAACCTGTTCGCAGTTCTTGCACGAGGCCCCAGAACCCTGTGACCTTTTGGCTGAATGCCGCCATGAGTTTTCCCTTCGGTCTTTGGGACACGGAGCATGCCGGGCTGTGTGTCATGCACCCCCAAACATCAATAAAGACAGACAACAAAGAGAGTGAGAAACACTGCCGTCACCACTGCAGTGCAAACATACATCGACGACACCTCTGCAGCCCTTTGGGATTTCCCGCCTCACCTCCAACCCCCCAGCTCATCCTGAAAAGCCCCCACCCCATGGTAAAGTCACATGACACAGACAGGAGGGACTAATGCTGCTGTTGAAAAGCGACAGCTCAAAGAAGAGTATATGTTTGACACAGAAGACAGAGAAGGAAGTTGTAGTTTTTTGGGGGGGTTATATTTATATAGGTGATGGTGGTTGCAGGTAGACCCCCCCCCACTCTCCCTGTTCTCATGCGGGCAGGTTGTTGTCTCTATCCTGAGGCGTTGATGTACAGCTGACTCTGCAGGATGTAGTCGATGACGGGCTGACTCAGGTAGTCCACGACATGGCCGTCACCGTGCTGCAGGGCAAGTCTGACGGGGAGGGGGCAAACATTCATTTTACATTCTCTGTCCAATAACAAGCATGTATCTCCAAAACATCAAAAACTTATGAGCCATGAAATACAACAGCAATGCATTTTTCAGATAAGCTAATGCGTCCATAAAGAAACACGTAATCCTTCAGTTAATTCATCAAATGTGGAGCCAGATGGCGCTCACGTCTTTATCAACCCCCCCTGTTTTATGGCCCAGTCACTCCAGCATTGAAGACTGAAAACCTTCTGCATGAAATTAATTCATGTTTGAGAAACTTAAACAGTGAACAGTCACGTGACCTGCTCATGGGGTGAAGACAGTTAGCTTGAAGAACCATTGTGACTGAGTAGTGTTAGCATGACCTGGGGTGGCTCGCCTAGCGCCTGTTACCGAGAGCCAAACGTTTCAGATGGATATCGGTTTAAAGTCAGTTTGTTCAGTCCAGAGCTGGGTCCAGGACAGGTTAAACCACAGCACAAAGGCAGGAAGCAGGGGGAAACTGCTAGCCTAGCTCTCTCAAAAGAGAAAAATATCATGTTTCCCAGTTTTACATGTGCATATGTACACTTTATTGTTTCCCAGAGTCCCGTGTTTCCAGGGTTAGGGTTAAGGTTTTGAGCCAAACACAGTAGACGGGCTAGTGTGTGTCAACAGAATTTTGAACAAGGGAACATAAAACCCTGGGAACACAGATTTGCTTCCTGGGAGAACATGCACTGCTGTGATGCTGAACAGGTGCAGAGATGGACCTGTAGAAAGGACACAGTGTGGTTTTAGCAACCGTTAGCTTTGGAGCATCTGAATCCTGAACTCATAATGAGGTTTGTTGCTTGGAGCTCTGTTCACTCCACTGTGGACTGAACCGGCTGATTACAGGATGGACTGTAAGCTAAGCTAACAGATACAACTTGGAGTTGCTGGAAGGTGGATTTCTTTTCTTTTGAGGAAGCCAGCAGTCTTCACCTGCAGTCTTTATTCTAAGCTAGGCTAAACATCTGACCTTTCTCCGAATGACACTGACATCCATCTGAAAATATCTGACAATAACCACGTCAAAGCCAGAGTTATATGCCCACCTGCTCTTGGTAGAGCTGACGATGGACATCGGGTGACTCATCGCATCTTTCACCACGATGATGTTTTCCTGAAACCAAGAACAGAGATCAGAGGACACAGTGAAAGAGGACGTTTCTCCCAGAGTAAAGATCGATGTCAGGGTGTGTGAGCCACATGTGAACACCCATGTTTTGCTCTGACCTTGTACTTGCGGAGAATGGAGGAGTGATTCATAATCCTCTCTGTGTCGGCTCCATCACGCGGAACCACCACGATCCCAAAATCCCCCACGATCACCTCCATCTGAAACCACAGAAAGATGACCTTCAGTCGGTGGTGAAAGCGATGGCTTCAAGTCACCAGTCGCACCAGCAATCAGTCCATCTCATGGACTCTCCATTGACATGCTAATTATTGCTGCTGATCAGTTACCGTATTGTATTGTCAAACCGCTCTGACACAAACACGTTCCTCTGAATGAACCATTTTGGCTCTTCAACACCTCTTGGGGAGGGCGACAAAAACAATAATCAACACAACAACTCTGAACCCACTACACAATTACACCACACAGCATGGACACACGCACTTTATCACACACACATCCATATGCTGGACTCCATCACACACACATCTAAATGCTGGACTTTATCACACACACATCTAAATGCTGGACTTTATCACACACACATCTATATGCTGGACCCAAGTGTGGACAAACCGACTATTGCACACTGTTATTTTGCACAACTGCACTACTGTGCACATATTTAACTGCTTGAATGTTTATCCTGTATAGCCAGATGTTAAGACGTTTATCCTGGATAGCCTAGTTCTTTATTTTTACTTCACTATTTTTTCTTATGTTGTTATTTTGTATTTTGTATTGTATTTTTACCTCCTACTTGAAAAGGTTCATTACTTGAAAGTAGTTCTTGTTCTTATTTTGCATGCCCTTGTGTATCCACCTTTTGAGCTGCTGGAACTGCAAATTTCTCTTCGGAGATGAATAAAGTATCTATCTATCTTTAACTTAATGTACAGTTAGCAAACAAGCAACAAGTTAGCTTCCTTGCTGAGTTAGCTAACTGGTAGCTAGCCAGCTAGCATGGTGACCTATCTTGGCTGGTTGTGCAAGCATGCTTTTAAATAAATCATTCAAATTACAAAATATTGTAATAGGTCCTATAACTACATAGTCCAAATCTTGAATTCTGTTAGCATTGTTTTTTGCTAACAGCTAGCATTGATGTTAGCATGCTGGTTAGCTTGTTAGCAAAAAAAAAACTCTGCATGCTATGAGTGATAAGGCTTTCTTTGTGCAGACGTTTCCTTGGTCAGTGACATCAAAACGACTTCTTACGACGGGGTTCAGGGGAAAGAGCGAAGGGGTGGGGTTATGTGGCGATGGGTGGGGTTACATGTGGATGGGCGGGGCTACAGTGTGCTTACATCACTGTCCTTCCACAGGCCAGGGATGCAGAAGGAATCCAGGAGATCACTGCCACACAGGAGCAAGATGCGTAACTCTACAGACGACAAACAGGCAGGAAAGAGACACGTCCTCAGTAAACAGCAGGTTTACTGGATCCAACCAGACCAGAAGGAGTTCAGACACAGCAGGAAGGAAACACGACACGCAGTCTGTTCAGGTTCAGACTCTGAAGAGACCACTCACCGATCTCCTCGTATCTCATCGCAGTCCCCAGGTTAGCGTTTTCATCTGACACAGTGAAACAAAGCGTGAGTCAGTACATGGTCGGTGAGCTCGGTGAACGTGTGGCGTCTGAAGGCAGCCACCAGGATCATTTCTTTTTTTGAATTAATCTCACTGCAGAAAACGTTTTATTAATTAACATACAGCTGTCGGCAGACTGGCCTGTGGTTTACTGGCTGCTGACTGCTGTTACTTCCTCTGCTCTCTTCATCCTCGCCGGGGTCTACTTACCAACGAAGGTGAAGCGTTCGATGTGAGGGCGGACGCAGCAGATCTTCCCCAGACTCTCACTGACCTTTCCCCACAGTTTAACTGAGCAGAGTGAGGAAAGTTTAGAGAAACATGAGGCATAAAATGCCCAAACATCATCATCATCATCATCATCATCATTTGTCCTCTGAGTTTCATTCACAGGAAAAAATCACGAACTTCTCCGTGAACTTGAGAACTCGCTGAGAGATAAGTATGACTCACTGGCGGTGGGCTTGTGACTCATGTTGTTGTGGTTGTGGTAGATGGGCGGAGTCTGGTTCTGTGGCTGACCAATCACAGGAGTCGTTGATGGTGTGTTGACGTTGGACAGAATGCAGCCGGTGACTCTCTGAGGAAACAAAGCGTTTTTATCGACACCTGACTGTATATGATCTCAGTCACAGACGCAGATGAGGTTTCCATGGTAACTGCTGCACGTTGACATGGCTGATGCTGTCAGGTTCACATGATGTGCTGTGACACCGATTAAGGAATATTTAAGGAATATGACCCATACTTCATGGTTAAATGCACATCTTATGATTTCTGTGCCTTTGATCCAGCAGGTTGATCATTTTTCCCTCCATTAAGTACACTTTAAAAACTCTCAGATTATTAACTTCTAAAATCATGTTTTGTTTTTCAGTGCTGTTATTAGAAAATGTTTGAATCTCATTTTATCTGGAATCATCCAGGAAAAAAGTTTATTCACAACAATAACTCACATGACTTTTTCCAAACAACTTGACGGGCAGAAATAAATACTATAAATAATAATAAGAAGAAGTATCTCCTCACCTTCATCAGGTCACGGTGATGCTCCAGCACGCTGCAGGTGGTCTGCCAGGTGTCCTGGTAACACTCCCAGGGGTCCACCCTGCCCCAAACCACACAGAGAAAGAAAGGGATCCAACACAGGACGTGTCAGAGCCGAAGGACACACTCTCATAAAGACTGTGGTGACTGACTCACCTTCATAAAGAGATATAAAAGCTGTCTCACCTGATCCAATCAGAGGACTGGACAGCCAGCTGACACATGGTGAGACGATGCCGGCTGGGCACTAAACCCTGCGGACACACACAGTCACCGTCAGTCCTCAGGTATACAGCGTCACACAAACACTCACACCTGACCACATCCCAGCTCTCTTATTGGATTGTTCCTCGATTCTCACTTGACTTTCTCAGAAATCCATTAGTGATTGATCGCTTCATTTGTTTTCTGATCCACCATCAGTGACCACCCTCTCCACCCTGTCTGCCTGCGTGGCTGCAGGTGGGCGTAGCAGAGGGTGATCAGCTACACCTGGGCTCCGTGTGCCAGAGCTCTCTGGCTTCCACCTGGTTTGGTTTTGCTGTTTTTGTCTTTCTTTTAGTTCCTACTCTGTCCTGTGTCCTGCTTTTCTCTGTCCAGCCTGGAGCCACTTCCTGACACAGTCTAGTTAGAAATATGGATCTGTCTGATCTGTGAACCATAAACACCTTTCATTAATCAGTGGAATTATTTATCTTCTTGGTCAGATTTCTCTTTTTAATCGGCACCATGAATAATGTACTCAGGTAAAGGTGGTTGGCTTTCAGTATTGAACACATTGTAATTGTCATTTCCATTCAGCATAAAGCACAATGAAACATTCTAGTCAAAACCTGGATCATTAAACAATGAATTTACAAGAAGAAAATCAATAAATGTAGATCCAAATAATCAGTGGCTTCACACACACACACTATCTGCTGCAGCGTCTGCAGGGTGATGTTATGCATGTGTGCATGTCTGAACTTTTCAACGCCGTGTTCGAGGTAAAGCCGCCTGCTGTCATATCTGAATGACCTGAGTGACCTGTGCTCATCTCCACCTGCCTGAACATATTGACTGTGAAGTCGTGATCAGCATCTTTGCAAGGTGACTTCATGTGTTCATATAGTGACACACACACTGCCTACACTTCACACCAAAACATGTAATACTGCAAACAGTCACGCAGTGTGAGGACATATTATCATTGTTATGTCTGCAGGTAAAAGTCTGATTCATGTCAGAAAACATTTACCTCTTTGTTAAAAAGTTACGAGAAGCCTGAGGACATAAAAACATGGAGGTGGTAGTTAACCAACAGCCAATCACAGAGTCCTGAGTGAGTCAGCTGTTTGGATCAGGTCTGATAATATCTGACATATGTTGTTTTTTTTGTTGATGTTTTAGCTGCAGGTAAAGTACTGACGCTGGAAATCACATCAGCAAAGACTCCTGATGTGGGTGAAACTGGGTTTCTGTAGCATCAATTATTCATGTTGTGTGTTTCTATGGAGGCAGAGCAAAAGTAGGACAAGAGCTTCATTAATTCCAGCAGGAAGCAGAGTGGAAAACAACAGCAGCTGCACACAGGGTGCTGCTGTCTGAGGCTATCTGCTGCTATCTGCCGCTGTCTGAGGCTATCTGAAGCTATCTGCCGCTGTCTGAGGCTATCTGCTGCTATCTGCCGCTGTCTGAGGCTATCTGAAGCTATCTGAAGCTATCTGCTGCTGTCTGAGGCTATCTGAAGCTATCTGCTGCTATCTGCTGCAGTCTGAGGCTATCTGAAGCTATCTGCTGCTATCTGCTGCAGTCTGAGGCTATCTGCTGCTGTATGAGGCTATCTGCTGCTATCTGAAGCTATCTGCTGCTATCTGAGGCTATCTGCTGCAGTCTGAGGCTATCTGCTGCTGTATGAGGCTATCTGCTGCTATCTGAAGCTATCTGCTGCTATCTGAGGCTATCTGCTGCTGTCTGAGGCTATCTGCTGCTGTCTGAGGCTATCTTCTGCTGTCTGAGGCTATCTGCTGCTGTCTGTTAGTTCTTTAGTTATGGATGTCCTGTAATGTGTTCCGCAGATGAAACACACAGTGTTGTGATCCTGGCCTGAGCTGCATGTGGCCTTCTCTCTGTGATGTCTCTTTCTGTTTGTCTCTGTTCTTGTTGCGTGTCTGTGGGCGTGGCCATCCTCCTGCACACCTGCATCTCATCTACTCCTCCTCCTGACTGGATCAGCCAGCACACCTGCTCCTCATCATGTCTTCAGTCTTTGAACCCCGGTTCTCATCGTCACATTGTTCAGTCCAGTTGTACACTGTGACTGCCGAGGCCTGTTGACCAACCACGTATCTCCTGTGCTCCAGGTCCAAACTTATCCCGCCCACCTGCCTGCTGCCCAGTATCTCCCAGCCTGTCTCCACCTGCGCTGATGCTCTCATTCATCTCTCAGTCCTCAGCCTGCAGAACTTCTTACGATAAATCCTGATGAACCCACCCAACCTGAGTTCTGCCGCTGGGTCCACATGTCACTGCCTATAACACACTGTCTGCAGCCTGAGCAAATGTTTACTCTGATTACTTTCTGATTCAATGAACACACATTTAGAAACGATTAAAGGGGACTTCATGGTTCACCATCATGACTTACAGGTTTTCCGTAGGAGTCGTGCACCGGTGAGATGATTCCTCCGATCACGATGAAACGACCCGTTTTATGCAGATATTCTCTGGCTTTCTCTGCAAACACACACACACACACACACACACACACACACACACACACACACACACACACACACACACAGTTCAGGGATGAAAATGTTGTGAGTTCCACCAGAAAAGACATTTTTTCCTCTAAACTTCTCACATGGTTTCATTTCAGTTTCAGCTGCTTCAAGCCCAAAGAACTTTCAAAATAAATCTGTTTTATCTTCTCTCCCACGAATCATCTGACGACCCCTCAGACTGCTCTGGTGACCTTTTGTTATATACCTAACTGAATATGACGTAGCAGAAAGCAGCTCCACCTGCAGCAGCTCCAACAGCAACATGCTGCTCTAACATTGATGCTTCAGTATGAACAATCTAATAATGTCAAATAGAATCAGAGATCAGACACCGTAGACATTTTACTGCACAGACAGTACTTTTACTGCATGAAGCTGATTACTATTACTACTGTACTTTAAGTCTTTAATAATTTTGTACCTGGTTTTAGATACAGGACTTTTACTTGTAATGGGGTATTTTACATTGTGGTATTGGTACTTCTGCCTCAGTAATGAATCTGAGTACTTGTACCTCCACTGCAGAAAGTGCACAAAGAAAGAAATTGAGCGACTGCAGCTTCTTTAATGTGACAAACCTTTTTCTGACAAACAACACTCATTCTTTTATCTTTGAACTGAATGAAGCAGCAGCAACATCTTCCACCGAGTGACTCCTTGACTCGTAGCTGCTGACTCTTATTTTGAAAGCTCCCAGCAAACAAGGAAAGCTATTGAACGGTCTGTTACCGTGGCGACAGTGATGCTAACAAGCTCTTTGAGCAGGAAGGTGATTAATGGGGACTTTTTCTTTGACTTGTTGGGAAAGTTTCAGTCTGAGTGTTGTTCTGTGGCAGCAGATGTCAGATCAGTGTTAATATTCTTTTGTCAACATAATTATTTGATTCAACAGGTCGATCAGCTCAGCTCTGAAACACTGAGACTGAGTCTTCTGCTTAGTTTGTTTTAATATCGTGTTATTTCCATATTCCAATTTTTCCATGGGAAATATTCTTTTTATACTCTTTTTGCATAAATGTGTGTGTATATATATATATATATATATATATATATATAGTTAATTTTCCCGTTTTGTATTCTGTATTTTTATTTCATTTCCTGTTACTATTGCTGCTGTCTGTAACACCCTAATTTCCCCGGCGTTGGATTAATAAAGTTACATCTTATCTTGTCTTATCCTAATAATTCAATTAATCTTGTCCTGTTTCAGCTGTGATGATGCTGAGGAGGAGGTTGGTGAGCTCGAGGTCGGATCCTCGTAGTTTGAAGTGTTTGTATCTGAGTGAACAGGAACTGTTTCCTGTTCCTGTGCTGATGACTCAGATTATTCACTCGATAACGTGGAGCCGGTCGGTGCTTCGCCCTCATTAAACCTCGTTAAACTGACGTCATCGCTCATTTCTGACAGAGATTTCAGAAGAAACAACTTGAAGCAACATTTCTGGTTTGCCAGAAGGGTGAGGAAGCTTTGAGAAATACCTTTGAGCTTTTCTACCAAACACTTTTTAATGTAGCACGAGGCCTAAAATAAAGCCTGAAACAGGCTTTTAATCCCGATTATGAATGCGGACAGACGTTTGATGTCAGTTTTCAGCACCTGATGATTTTCAGCACTCACACAGGTTTCAGTCATTGAACAAACATTCTGAGTTCAGTTTTGTGCAGCAACGAAACCAGTGATTGAAAGAGGAAACAGCTGCTGCGGCAATGAATGAACTGACAGTCTGCTCGGTGGAGCTTTGAGTCAGAAGGTTCCACTGACGTCATAACGACCCAATCACTTCAGCTCGTTGGAGCTTCGTCACTCCTGAAACATCAGAACCGCCTGTAAACACAATGTAGACGATGCTAACACGTTAGCAATCCACTGCAGATTAAACTAGCCAGGAGTATAAAAAGTGGTTCAAATGAGCTCAAGCTGAAACATCTACAGCAGTAAAATGCAGCATCCACATGAATGCAGCAGGAATATTAATCCACAATGCAGTTTGAATGTTTTGTTGTTTTGAATGCAGGACTTATTTAAAATATAATATGCGCAGCTTCAATTTCAGATTTCAGTGTTTATTTTGTGCTTTATGTCACTGATGAAATAAGAAAATGTTTTGTGGCCTTCTCGTTCATTTTCCTTCTCCATCTACACCTGCAGCTGTGGAGCAGAGCTTCATAAAGAAGAATGCGACATCGCCCAGAGGAGGCTACAGAGGAGGAGGAGCTGCTGGTGAAAATAGGTCATGGAGGGAACATGGCTGCTGTGCTGCTGCTGCATCAACCCAACATCCACATCTGAGTCTGAGGAGGAAAGTTTGACGTGAACGCGGCGCTCGTCCATGTGTTCAGCTCAGCTCAGCTCAGGTGTGGAAATCTGTCTGAATTCATTTTAATCCACCGTCACAGACCCTGTGATTGAAAACCTGCTGCAGGGAGCTCACACGCTTTGATTCTCTGTGCTCTGATAGGTCACAATGATACAGCTGGACAACACACAGTCGACACCAAACCATGAACCTTCCCGCCAGCTTCAACACCGCATCCATTTCCGCCTAAATCTGCTCTTTTGATCTTTTTATATTATATGATATTTTATCACACTTCCATGATGGAGTCTAGTGACGAATAATTAAGCATCTCACTGAATTTTACTGTGTAGGTGATGAAACCAGCTTCAGTTCTTCAGTCTTGGCTGGTCAAGACGTGAGCTGCTGTCACCACTAGTGGGCGCTGTGGGCGGTGGTGACCACTGACTCCAGTTAAATGTTAAATCATCTTAGTCAGAACATGTTGAATTATTCATCTTTCATCCGTTTTGTAGATTTTGTATTGCTTTCAGCAGTGACCGACACCAAATCAGTGAATGGAGCACGACCTGAGAGAGGTGAGCTTGGTGACGCAGGTGAACTGTGCCGGATTCATTCAGTATGGAAACATCCTCACCTGGTCAACTCTGACCCTGCCTTACTGTTTAAACATGGCTACTGGTGAATGTTCATTTCAGCAAACACTCGACTGCACGAGGTGTAATCACTGAGACGTCAATTATCTTCGCTGCTTCTGTGACGCACTGATCAAAACCATGTTGGCTCAAAGTCTGGCTGTGGTCCCACCCAGGACCGCTCAGTCCTCATGTAGCGCTGTACAGACTACAGAGTACTCATGTAACAGTGTAGTACAGACTACAGAGTACTCAAGTAATGATGTAGTACAGACCACAGAGTACTCCTGTAACGGTGTAGTACAGACCACAGAGTACTCCTGTAATGATGTAGTACAGACCACAGAGTACTCATGTAACGGTGTAGTACAGACCACAGAGTACTCCTGTAACGATGTAGTACAGACCACAGAGTACTCATGTAACGATGTAGTACAGACTTCAGAGTACTCATGTAACGATGTAGTACAGACCGCAGAGTACTCATGTAACGATGTAGTACAGACCACAGAGTACTCATGTAACGATGTAGTACAGACCACAGAGTACTCATGTAACGATGTAGTACAGACTTCAGAGTACTCCTGGGAGTGTTCAGGTGTTTCAGCTGTTTTGTCCACTCTCAGGTACCCTCTATCTGTATTTATTCTGATTCATAATATTTAAATCAGGTTTTGTAAGGAGTAAATACTCCTTAAAATGTTTAAAATATCTTTACATTGTTAATTAATAAAGGACTGTAGTTTTTTAGTTAAGGTGGAAATTGAAGGATTCGTCTCGCCTCGGGTACAGTTTTGGATAAATTAATCAATTATAATACTTCCTCCAGAAATTAAAGGCCTTTTAAAGGCAAAAGCCCTCAATGATTTTGCCTTTACTGAAATTAAGGCTCATTTAAGGTTATTATGTTATATTATATTATATTACATATTTTAAGCAGTTTTTGCCCACAAACAGCAGATCATCTGCTAAAACTACCTTAATGTCTACCGATATTTCTTTATTATCTTTTCATCCATTAGTTACCCCTTAACCTGGTGTGATTACATCATTGTTAAAGGGTAAATTAATTACATTTGTAGCTTAAAAATGAAAGGACTCCTGTTAATGATGAAAATCATTAAGTGCACTTTACTACTGATGCACTTTGTGATCAACACATCTGTAATAACTTCTGTCAGGATAAAAGAAGCAGCCTGAGAAATCTTCATTTTTCCCTCTGAATAATTCATCTGCTGCTGTTCTAAGCGCAGCTTCACCTGCTCTCATCAGGCCTGTCAGCTCCTCTTTAATGCGCAGGAAGCGCCGCTGAGCAAGGCACCACCTGCTGCTGGAGCCGCTGGAGCTGCTGGAGCTGCCTCCACCCTGATGCTGCTGTCTGTCTGTCTGTCTGTCTGTCTCGCATCATGTCTGTCTGATCGGACTGAGCCTGTGGACGATCCGTCAGGGACCTCTTGGTTTCTGGGCTGCGCCACACGCCGCGCCAGGCCTGCGGAGCTTTAACGCCCAACAGTTCCGTCTTTTCCGTCTTAAACCGCGTTCAGACTGCGATGAGCCGGGTTACTTTGTGTTTTTCCTGTGTGTTTTTTGTGTTTTTGTCTTGTAATGTATTTATTCTGCCGGATGCGGAGCCGTCGCCCTTTTCAGCACCTCCCTACCGGACAGCGACCAGACGCGACCCACCAAACCTCATTTGTATTTTCCTCATTTTCAGCTCGGGCGTGTAATGTTGTTATTTGCGAGGTTTCAGGAGATCTTTATCTTCTAATAACACACACCTGCCCCCTCCCCCCACCCTTCCAGCGCAGATGCTCACCGAACATATGGATGTGTCCCTTGGTGATGGGGTTGAAGCTGCCGCAGGACAGCAGGATGACGTGGGTTTTGGTGGTTTCTGTCATGGTTTCTGTCGATCCGGTCCGGTCCGGTCCCGGTCCTGTGTACCTCTGTGTTCCGGGGGGGTCGGTTGTTTGTAGCAGGCAGCCGCCGCAGAGAGAGGCGAGGCTGGTGTGTCTGCGGCAGGAAGCAGCGTCAGCCTGTTAAAGAGACACTGACACACTCACAGCATCACACAGATGACTAACCCTCACTGCAGGTCTGGATGCTGTTTGTGTGGTAGAAATATATTCTCATTTATTGTCCTTTTACACAGTCAATCAGCTGTTTGGGAGTCTGGCTTGTATTAAATATATCCTGCTGCTTCCCACCTCTGGAACTTTTTTTTTATAAAGCTACTACCACTGACGGCGCTGCATGTATACCTGTGTGCAAATACTCTCAATTTTACAGCTGCTACTGTAAACCATTGGTTTGCAAGGATTTCCACACATACAGATCTCCAACAGAGCAAAAGCAGCAGCAGCTCAGAGGCCTGAACGCTTCACATTAACCGAGTCTGAGATGTGTGTGACAAAATATACAAAACTAACACAGAAACAGAGCACAGCCTCAGTCCTTCAGGGAGTCCTGCTCCATTATCTGATCCAAGTCACTATGTCACGATTTACTTTTAAAACCTTTATTATTTCCGTTTTGTGTTCACATATGATGATTTGCAGAACTGGAGGAAGAACTGGGGGTCAACAGGGGACAGCAGCTCACCTTTACCTTTGGGCCCTGAAGCAGCTTAATGAGGCTAGAACGACTACTTTGATTAAATATGTTTTTGGTTCTTGATCAAGAAAAGCTGATGTTTACAGTATTTGTTTTGAAATCAAAAATCAGAGACGTTGGTGACAAACACAGTAAAAGTAGATCAATACTGCAGAAACCTTACAAAGTACCTCCAACAGGTTCACCGTTCTAAACGTGTGGACAGACAGTGGCTGATCTGCAGCAGAGACACAAGCTGCTGTCTCTTCACTTGTGTCTGTAGAATCATTTTCTCTTTTCTTTCTGCCTGTTTGATGCTCAGCTGAGGACATCATGAAGTGGGACAGCGTGAGGAAAAAACAGGTGATTCAGATCATCATGGTGTTTCTGTCCTGAGTGGGTGTACACAACCATGAGGGGGCGCCACAGAGGGCCAAACTGTTGTTCTGATGTAAAAACCCAAAAACAGCTGGTAGCTGCACACAGCTGAGTTCCACTGTAGCTGCTGTATACTCCACATTTATTACTCAGTATTTCCTCACAACACACACACACACACACACACACACACAGTGTATTATTATTGACATGAGTGACACATTTAGATCGTCAGTCCATGATGAGGTCTGAAGAAAGGGAGTCATTCATAGTGACCCTCACTGATAATGTGCGGAGTTAACTGGACCTCAAAGTGATCAAAAGAAGAGTTCAGTTCAATGATGGAAACAGTACAGTATGTAGAAAACATTAGTTAAGTATGGTATATGCACAAAACGTATTATTTTGGTATTTTCACTATTCTTTTTTCCTGCAGTTTAGAAACATTTTGAGAGGATTTCTGGAGAAAGATGAATTATTTCCAGTGTTTCAGTATCTGTGTGAAAATCAGGAGCTCATCACTGAAACATGGAGCTTCAGGTACGTCGCCATCATACTCGCACCTGTTTATTATGGCGCATAGTTAGGATTAATCAATTCATGTTTCAAAATATTAGGACATTTCACTTCTCAAAGTGTGAATTTCTCTTGATGTATCAGCATTTTTCTAGCATTAGGAGATAAAGATGATCTTTTCATGACTGTTGGTTGAAATTTCTTCAAACATTACAGTTTTTTTTAAAACTCTTTTGCCGTTAATCTGACTTTAATCTGTTTTTCCTTAAAGTGAAACAACGAAACAGTACAGCCAGCACATAATAGTATTTGTAATTTAAGTATGACAGGGATGAGTGGCAGGTGGAATGATGAATGATGAATCTTAATGATGTGTAAAGTCCTCTGGACCGTCACTGCTCAGGACCTGGATGGCCTGGAGGAAGGAACTCCTCCTCATCCTCTCTGTTTTGGCCTTCAGACAGCGGTGAAGCCTCCTGACCTCGGCACACAGTCTGTTGTTGGCCTGATCGGGTTCTTTAATGATCCTCGCGGCCCTCGTCCTGCACCTCCTGCTGCATGCTTTCAGTTTGTCAGATGACATGCGATGGTGCTTTCAGCTGACAGCACCACCCTCCGCAGGGCCAGGTGGTCACGGCCATGCCAGGATGCCCAGACTACAACTCGTGACATTTCAAATTACCAATTATAATATTTATTTAGTTATTTCAGCCTTCCCTGATAATTTCATACTGATTATCCATTTTTCAATACATGTAGTGTTGTGATCAATATTTTCTCTCCCATACACACAATCATACATATACACAACTGATTTCCACTAAAACACACTCATGTAAATCACAGTCACTTCATGATGTTTATTATTTGGAATTATTGTGACTATTGTTTCATTATCATTGGTTTTGTTTTATATCTGTTTCATTCAGTCCATCATTTGTCTGTCTGTCAGATTTTACCTTAGCCAGACAAAAGGGTCTTTTATGTCATTGTATTTATTTTATTTTTGCCATTGTTATGATAACATTACCAATACTAATATCATTACTACTGTTATTACTGACATTACAACCGCCCCCCCGCCGCCGCCGCCGCCGCCGCCCCACCCCCAGTCCGGGCCTCTGTGGGTCAGACAGGAACAATATGGCGCCGGGAGGAGCGTTAGCTTCTCGACCAGTCGTTGTCTGAAAGACCGGCGATCCGGCAGGATGAACCTCTGCGCCCAATATCTACGGTGAGCTCGGTGTGCTGTCATCTGTCCGTTCACCCAGCGCTGGAGCCGTCGCTGGGAACGAACATTTTCCATCCAACGGGTCAATTGTTTTGTTCGGTTGCTAACGCTAAAGCTAGCATGGCTGGTTTTGGGGACCACCCCCTTAGCAAAATGTTGGCGCTAGCTAGCTCCACATATCAACAAACAATCGATGCTACCGCCAGCCGTCACCTTAACTCAAATTCAGTCAAATGTGTGGTATGTTTTATACAAGTTGGCGTAGTTTTAGGTAGATTTAATATTTATCGTCCGTCGTTGGTGTGAATTTAAGGCTAGATTTGCCCTTACCCGCCACAGAGAGATGTGTAACTCAGTGTGTTTTTGCTAGTTAGCTTTAGCTTGCTAGTGTCTTTCTGCGTACGTCAGGTAAGCATTAGAGAACTGATGCTTTTCCATATTAAATGTGATTTGGGTTAATTGGCATCAGTCTCTTTCATCTTTAGTTACCGCTTAATTGATATTTAGCCACGTTTTAAAGGGTTTCTGTGATTTTGATAAACATCGATCAGTGAATTAGCAGTGAGTGGTTCGTGTTCAGACGTAGCTACGTTAGCTCACGGGTCTGTAACGAAGGTTTGTTTGTATATATTTCGTCGCATTTCTGAGTCTGAGAGTAGTCTGAGCTCCATGTCACCACAGTTCCCTCTAGTAGACATTTGATATGATCTGTTAAATGTTTTATTGAAGTCTCAGCGGATCGTGAGGTACGTGTAGCATCATAGTCAGGTTGTCAGGTTTCTATCTGTCATTAGCTATTAGCTTGGCTAGATAGAAGGAAGTGCTGTATGTTACTGATGCTGTTAGTCTGTATAAGGTGAAGTGCTGTCATGTTGTGTGTGTTTATATGTGTGTATCTCTGACGGACGTGTCTAACCTCCTCCTTTCTGTTTACATCCGAGCAGACAGGCAGAGGCCCTGAAGGCTGACATGACAGGTAGGTTTGCACCATCACCTCAAACATTTTACTCAGTGAATGTACCTGCACAGTCTATATCTGCACTCTGCAGGGATGGATACCTGCAATCATACAAGCTGCTTCGTTATTCACATGCAGGCAAATTATGCGTCTGGACTTGTGAGTTGTAATCCTCATCAGTGCAGAGTAGAGAAACTTGTTGAGTACCGGCTCATTTTTTCTCATTGAACAGAATGTGGAACCCTGTCAAGCATTGAAAGTTGGTACCACATGCTTGGTCAGACTCTCAGCCTTGTTTATGTAGTGTTGGTTCACCTTTTTACTCAATTGAATCAACATCCACAAATTAGATGAAGCTGTGTTTGCAGAGAGTAAAGAATGATGACACAGTCTGAATCCATTTCAAAGTGTGAATGCCCAGGTGAGCACAGGTACTTTAAAATCAATGCTGGGCAGTTTGTCAGCCTGAGATGCCGTCTAAGTGACGGACAGTAGAAAGTGATTTCCATGTGTCTCGTATTGTCCTTTTTTCCGTGAATGATGCATGACATTGTTTATTAGAATAAAAAACAGAAACATGTATTTGTACATGCACAGAGACGGAGTTGGCTGTTAACATACAGGACATTATACTCAGCTGATTTATTGGCGAAAGCTCATACATGATGCCATGTTTTGACCTTTTAACCTGAAGTTCTGCTTCAGGCGAACGTCCGTGTGAACATAAGACTGCAAGGCTGCATATACAGACAAAAACAGTTCCACCTGCGATTCAGAGGTCACCTGATACAGAATAACACAATCCCTGAAACATTTTACTGTGCTCAGAAAAAACGCTGTGTTTTCAAGAAGTTAAACTTCAACCAGACAGTGAAAAAAGCCCTTCACCAGGATCAGAGTTAAGCTTGGAGCCTGAGCTCGTTCTTTCTTCTTTTGCTGTTCAATTCATATTTTATACATAGACATTAGTTACCTGACAGCATGAGGATGTGTTTGCTGTATGATGGATGCAGGTGTTTTGCTGTATTTGATATGTTTGATATGCAGCAGTGTGTTGTTATCTCATGTGGGATGAGGCGAGCTCGCGTTTTACTGGATTGTTACTGGACCAAAGCGTCGTTCTCTTGTCTGGCTGTTGGTGTAAAAACATTGAGCAGTGATCCGTTTGAGAAGTTTGAATTCTTATAAAGCGAACTTTTTCCATCTTTACATCTGTGGTTGTTAATCAACATAAGAGCTTCCTCAGCTGGACAACTGATTGAAAAATAATTGGAAACCTATTTTTGCAATCAATAAGTCATTTTTCAAGTAGGTGTTTTCAGCCTTGCAGTTCCTGCTTTGTGAGTATTTGCTGGCTTTTGACTGCTGGTTGGAAAGTGTTCAGTGATTAATTGGTTAAACTGTTCAGCACCTGTATTCATTTGAGCTGTTGATTAAGTGTGACTTTTTGGCTCATTGGCTCCTCCTGCCGTCCTGCTAACAGTAGCTTAGACAGCAGACCAGTGGATTGATTTGTTTTCTCACTGTTTGGCACTCTTTAAATTTACTTATTTTTACCACCTTGTGTGATTTTTGGAACAGAGCTGGACACCAGCCAGAGTGTCTGCTAGAGGAAACCACATTCAGCCTGCGGGCCTGAGCGCTCTGTGATGGTTTGGGCTTTGATGTGAACTTTTTTCTGGAGGGCTGTCTGACACACCTGACACTGATTAAACGGATTTGCAGTTTAAACAGAAAGACGAGCATGATTCATAGAGTCATGGCAGCTGCGGCATCAAACTTCCCAAATACTCATTAAAACTGTGGCTTCAGTTGCAGGTTTGTGTTTTTCTGGTCAAATTAATGCAGAACAGTCAGTCTCAAAAACATGACAGATTAGTCACATGACTCAGTACAGGTCAATGGAAACAACAAAGTTCTGTGTAGTTTGTGTGTGTCGCACAATAGGAGAATACTAACACCTAACACACATGATCTGTTGACAATAATTAATAATAATGATTAATAATCAACAGTTTGGTTGATCAGTTATTATTCCATCGTATATTGTAATTTTTCTGTTTTTACACTTGTTCTTTTGACAGTAAGCAACTGTGCTACACATTTTAAAGCTCCTAACACTACAACCCCATTGATTGATCAGTTTACGATTAAAAATAATCCTCATTTGAAGGAGGCGTTCTCAGCTCGACCGTCAGTCTACAACCTTTACGGTTTTATTTTGGCTGCTTGTTGTCAGCAGATACAAGCAGTGAACTCAACATTAACATATCATCACCTTTTCAGTTGATATGTTGAACATGTCAGCAAACAGTTTCGTATTCCCACATCCAGTAATGATCAGTGATTTGGAGGATTCTTCACGACCAGAGACGCCTGATGATTTTCATTTCCTACATGGTTATTGTATTGATACACATTAACTCATTAACTAGTGAACTAATTACATTGACTCAAAAATAAATATCAGTTAAATTTCATAGTTTGAAGTTTTTAGTTAGCAGTGCTGAGATGAGACTTCAGCTTCAGTATTAACAATAAGAACAATTTTAAAAACATTTTACTTTGTGAATACTTTTCTTCTATATATACTTTTTATTTCACCACATCAGGAAGTCTGTGATCACAGAATAAATTGGCAAGATGATGATTTTGACATTTGATGTCGGCTTTCAGTCCTCGACAGTTTCTGATATTTCGTGTTATGGACACGTTTCGTCAAGTTTCCAAATGTGTTGAGGTTCAGTCTTGAGGTCTCGATTGTCCCGTCTCGCTTTCCACCGCACAAATCCTCCAGCTGGTTTACATCTGTTTCCTCTCTGTGCCTTAGATTCAAAGCTGGGGGCAGCAGAGGTGTGGACGTCTCGGCAGGCCCTGCAGGACCTGTACCAGAAGATGCTGGTCACTGACCTGGAGTATGCCCTGGACAAGAAGGTGGAGCAAGACCTGTAAGCTGCTCCACCTCCATCACAGGCCATACGTCACTGTCAGACATGGAAGAACTAAAATCACTTGTCAGTCATGTTGGTCTTGATGGTGTTTTTCCATCTGCCTGCAGGTGGAATCATGCTTTTAAGAACCAGATCACCACACTGCAGAGCCAGGCCAAGAACCGAGCCAACCCCAACCGCAGCGAGGTCCAGGCCAACCTGTCGCTGTTTCTGGAGGCTGCTAGTGGCTTCTACACGCAGGTAAGGTTCAGGAGCAGGTGTCGCTCAGGGAGAACCAGCAGAGCGGCAGTTTGAGGTTCAGCAGGGGTTTGGTATTGATCAGTTCTGGTTCTGGTCATTTAATCTAGTCCTTTCTGAATCCTCATCATGATTCTTGTCCAATTTATTTCACAAAATCAAATATATTGAGGTAAAAACCACTTGAAGTTTTCTGGAAGCAGTAAACTGTCGACAGTGTTGAAGCATTTGGAATCGAAGTCCTTTACAACAAACCTCGATGACGTTCACTGACTCTGTGAAAAGAGCTCCCTGACAGCAGCTGGGGGAGAACATGCCATGATGTTCCTTCTGTTAAAGGTCAGCATTAGTTGATTGTGATACATAACAGCTGGAAAAACAGGATGCTTCCTAACAGCTGCTGCAGGAAATACTTTACATTTTAGAAGTGAGAAAAGGTGAAAATAAGGTTTATCTGTAAAAGATGAGGTGTGACAGAACTTACCTGGATGATGATCAGTTATCTTTTTGTTTTAATGATCAAAGGCAGCGATGAGTAAAATGTGATTCTCCAGTGTGAACTCATGAATGCTGTTTCCCAAACTGCTGCACAGATGTTTGTTTTGATGACAGAGCAGTTTCAGACGGAAGATAAAGTCCCCCATCGCAACTTATGCTGAATAAAATCCTGCTTCACAACATTGATGTAAACTGTCTGTGGGATGAAATACCCAGACAGGAAGATCTCCTGGTATCCAGCACATAACCCCCCCCCCCAGATCACAGTGTTCCTCATACAAACAGTAGAAATCCATCAAAGCCACAAATCCAACCTGATCGTTGTTTTACGACGATGCCCAGGACACCCACAGACAGGCGGGGTGTGTTTGAGTCTGTCCCACCGCTCCCTCTGGATAAATGCTGTGAACTCCCGCTCTTCAGTTACTGCAGGAGCTGTGCACCGTGTTCAACGTGGACCTGCCGTGTCGCGTCAAGTCGTCTCAGCTCGGCATCATCAGCAATAAGCAGAGCAGCACCAGCGCCATCGTCACCCCGCAGCCCAGCTCCTGCTCCTACATCTGCCAGCACTGCCTCGTCCACCTCGGAGACATCGGTGAGAACATCCGCTGCCCCTCCTGTTACAGCTCAGTGTCCGCAGAGCCAGCCGTGGAGGGATCGAGCGTCTGGTCCTTATTTTATCCACGTTTCTGTCTTTCAGCACGTTACCGTAACCAGACCAGCCAGGCAGAGTCTTACTACCGACACGCAGCTCAGCTGGTCCCATCAAACGGTGAGTCTGCTCGCTGCTCTGCAGACGGGGTGACGTGTCTCTTTAGTTTGTGTTAGAACTGTTGCTGTTGGATGGAAACTGCATTTAAAAGCAGGCCTCCCCTGCTTCCAGTCTTTATGCTAAGCTCGGCCATCGTAATATTTAAGTGTCTCGTGCATCACTTTTAATTTCCTCGTTAATGAAAGATGCTATTCAAATAAAAAAGCCTTGCTCTGCCCTAAAATCTGATCCATTCAAATGATTTCAATGATCTGATGATGTTCACCCCCCTGAATATGTACCTGCCTCCAAATGTTCTTCAACTTAACTTTGACAGAACAGAAATTCTTTTTCTTTTAAGATGTTATGATTCCGTGATGCACATTCACCAAAACTTAACTACCGTATATTCTGCACTGTAAGGCGCACCAGATAATAAGGTGCATAGAAAGAAACTACCGTACTGTGGTGTCTGGGGTTGAGTTATGCATCCACTAGATGGATCTGCGCTAAAGGCGATGTCAAAACAGTCAGATAAGTCTGTCAGTCAAACTTTATTAATAGAAAACAAACCAGCGTTGTGACAACTCCGTTCACTCCCAAAACAAGTTAGTGCACTCAAAAAAACGGACGAAAAAGTGCAAAGCAATAACAATATGACAATAACTCAATGATGTTCAAACATTAATGTCTATATGCACCATGTCCATTTGTAAACACGTAAAAGAAACACGTAAAGTTCACTTTTTTGGTTCATTCCTCAAATCCGTCGAATTCTTCTTCTTCAGTGTCCAACTTGAACAGTTGGGTGAGTATGGCATCCGACTTCACCGGCTCCGTCTCGTCAAAGTCGTCACTATTTGAGTCAGTTTTTTGTTCATTATTTGAACTTTGTCTTCTTCACTTGGCGCAGGTCATCTTGTTGCTTCCTCCACTTCCGTACCATTGATTTGTTAAAGTTGAATTCTCTCGCTGCAGCTCTATTCCCATGTTCCACTGCGTGACTGATAGCCTTAAGTCTGACCTTGAACAGGTGCTATTTGGGGGTCTTTATACACACACAAATGATGTTGGACTGGAATGTCCTTTACACTTTTACCGCTGTTACTTCAGCCACGCCCCCTGACTACGGTAGCCATAATTAACCAATATTGATCCATATAAAAGGCGCATCGGATTATGAGGCGCACTGTCGGTTTTTGAGAAAATGAAAGGCTTTTAGGTGCCTTATAGTGCAGAAAATACAGTAGATTGATTCCTGAAATGTTAAATTCAGCGTAAATATCTGGATTATTTTTGAGCTCTGTGTGAAATCACTGCTTCCTCTAACTACTCAACACTGCAAAAAATTAGACCCTTCCTTCAGCCTGGAGAAAATTCAAACATTCCAGCAGGTAAAACAGCCCTCAGGTTTCCATCAGTAGCTTCATTAGTCTGTTCCTGCGTATATGATGTGATGTTCCTCTGTGTCTCCTGCAGGTCAGCCGTACAACCAGCTGGCCATCCTGGCCTCCTCTAAAGGAGACCACCTCACCACCATCTTCTACTACTGCCGCAGCATCGCAGTCAAGTTCCCCTTCCCAGCAGCCTCCACCAACCTGCAGAAGGCCCTGTCCAAGGCTCTGGAGAGGTAACACCAGGCAGTAAACACAGCCCACAAAGTGTCGCAGTTTTCTTTAAATACTCACTTTAAATCAAAGAAAAATGACTTAACAGTGAAAAGGGATTTCTGCTGAATGGATTCGTTTGATAAACAGTCTGAAACTTTGCTTCATTTTTCAAACTTTTCTGTGTACACTCTGATGTTTTTCCTCTGTATAACATCCTCTGTTCTCCTGCTGTGTTCCTGCAGCCGCGATGAAGTCAAAACCAAATGGAGCGTGTCAGATTTCATCAGGGCCTTCATCAAGTTTCATGGTCACGTCTACCTGAGCAAGAGTCTGGACAAACTGGACGCTCTCAGGGAGAAACTGGAGGAGCAGTTTCAGGTGAAACAAAACACGTTTTCCAGAGTTCAGCACTTCGTCAATTCTGCCTGTTTTTGGATGTCTGCTGTGTGATTTTAAACAGATTTTAAAGTCATTGTGTGTGTGTGTGTGTCTGTGTGTGTCTGTGTGTGTCTGTGTGTGTCTGTGTGTGTCTGTGTGTGTGTGTGTGTGTCTGTCTGTGTGTCTGTGTGTGTGTGCGCGCGCGCGCAGAGGCTGATCTTGCAGAAAGCCTTCAGCTCTCAGCAGCTGGTCCACATCACTGTCATCAACCTGTTTGAGCTGCACCACCTCAGAGACCTGACAGCTGACGGCAGCGAGCAGAGCTACAGCAGCGAGCAGCAGATCAGCTGGTTCCAGCTGCTCGGACTCTTCAGTAAGAGCCACATACACACTGACACTGTCTGTGCGAATAACGCTCCTGTCCATACCGTCAGTACTCGTGCAGTAGACTCACGCTGAGATTAATAGAAGTCTCCACAGAGACAGAGGATGTGCCAAACCAACAGCTCCATCCATCTTTATTCATGTAAACAGACTGAAACTGCTTTAAGTAAGTAATAATGTCAGACGAGATGTCCACCATCTGGAATTAATGGCCTCCCCAAACCGTGATGATGGACACCTGGTTGGCTGTCCTGCTTGCACTGTGGTCGCCTGCCAAAGAAAAAAAATTAAGACCATAATTAAAAGACCAGACTAAATACTTGATATATTTTCATGCATTCTGCAATCACAATCTAAAGTTTCTCACAAGCCATAACTCAGTTTCCATGGTAACACCTGAGGACTCCTTTGACTAATAATCGTTACCATCCCATAATCTTCTTATGCAATGGAAACATTGTTCACGACTCCAGGAAACAGGACGAACCGTAGATACGACTCAGCAGCACGAGATATTTGTCGTCCGTTCAGCTCACAGAACGTTTGGTTTAGCTGTTAGCCTGAGAGCTAGCGTTATGCTAACAAGATTCGCTGATGTGATACAAAGGGTCCGTCCATTCAGAGGGTTTTCCTGCTAACTGGGTGTGAAATGACTTGATCTGACTGCAGGTTTGACAGAGCTGCATAAACAAGAGGATGATCCACTGCTGTTAGATATGCTTTGTTTTTATCTGTTTCTTATCTCATGTATTAGTCCAGTCTTAGTCTCAGTCGTGGTGATGATCCACTTGTTGTTACTGCTACTAGCTAACTATTCAGACCGACACTAACGTTGCTCGTACTCCTGCTGGTGTAGTTTATCATTTCTGACAGCTAACATGTTGACATGTAGACTGACTGAAACGTGTGTTTGTGTTGACATTCATGAAGACACAGATGTCGAGTCGAGAGCTTCACGCTGTCCATCGCACCACGTAGACTCAGCGGTGTCGGATGTCCTTCCTGCTGTGTTGAGGGCTGACGTGAAGCTTTCTGATGGTTGTCTGCTCATGGTGTTTGACTTCCTGTCTCCTCAGTGTCCTTCCTGGGTGTCATGTGCAGCCGTGCTCTGCTCAACAATAACAGAGGGGAGGAGATCATGGGCGAGTGTCCTCTGCCGGCCATTAAAGTTTCTCTGGACTGGCTCAAACTGAGACCTAGTGTCTTCCACGAGGCCGCTGTGGACAAGAGGCAGTAGTAAGCTTTCTGTCCTTTTGTCTTTTCATCAACGCTGACTTGTCTTTCTGCTGTTTAGTAAATGTCTGTTTGATTAGCTCTTAACAAGAAGTTCAACTCCTCTTCCTGTCTCTCAGCATCTGGCCCTGGCTGGTCTCCATACTCAACAGTTTCCAGCCCAAGGAGGACAATGTGTCCTGTTCCTCAGGTAGGACACCCGCTGATATTGATTCTTTATTTAGTTCAGTGATCGATGTGAGCTCTGATCTGAGTTACAGTCAGTCAGGTTTGAGAAGAGCGGAACCAGTGATTCTGTTGTTTATGACATGATGCAGGTGTTTCATCACCTCAGAAAAAAAGCTGCCTGCAGCATCTCTTCCCAGGAAGCTTTTCACAAATCAGCTCATCTGCTTCCATCTTCAGCCCTCCAGACCAGTATTCTGGGGATCTCCTTTCAGAGTGTGGGTGGTGAAGTGGAACTTCCCAGAGATGGCCGAGCTGTTCTTCCTCGTTAGCGTTGCTACTGTTTATGTTTTTGCCTCCTCTGACTCTCTGTGATCTCAGCCAATCATAAAATCCACCTGTTGTCATGGGAACTGCACAATCATCCTGTCACACATCCACCCAGCCTTATTTCTGACCAGATGGTGGCAGTCATACACAAGGAAGAAGAGCTTTAATGGAGTCCTACAGCGTGTTCAGACTTCTCCTCATCAGTGAGGACGTGGTCGAAGCTTTGACAACACAATGTTTTAGCTCTCAAAGTACCTTTGAGCTCTGTTGTTACTGATTGTGACTTTGAAGATGTCATGTCACCACCACATTCACTGTGTGCGAGTGTTTGTAAGTCAGATGTTTTCTAGCTGTTGTAGCTGAGGGTGTGTTTGTTTTCTCCTCAGTGATGCCCCTGCCAGAGGAGTTTGAGTTGCAAGGTTTCTTGGCGCTGCGGCCCGCTCTGAGGTACTGCCCTCCTGTGTTCAGTGGTGGGATAAATGTTGAGCTGTTGGCTGCTGAACCAGTCAGTCTTTCCATGTTTTGATGTTGGGTTTGGTGTTTCAGGTCCTTGGACTTCACTAAAGGTCATCAGGGCATACTGGTGGACAGGGACGGCCTGCCGCTCCACACTCGCCATCAGAGACTTGTCGGTCTGGGCAAATGGGTGGCCGACAACCAGCCGGGGTGAGTGTTCATCTGCGCTGTCGCTGCGTCTGTTTCGCACATGAAACAATCAAACCGATTTACTTGTTGACTTTGTGGAGCAGAGTCTAAACACTGTGGGCTGATCTACAGAGAAAATGGTGCTTTTATTGAATATGCAGCCCCCGTCCATGCGTGTCCTCAGCTCCTGCACAGGCCAGGAGAGGAGAGCCGGATCGGTGATCAATGAATCGAGAAGTTGGGAAGTTGGCTTACAGGAAATCATTCAGCAGCTGTTGTGATAATTGATCCATTGTTTGTTTGAGTCACGTTTTAAGCAAAAAACATTTGTCTGGTTGCAGCTTTTCCAGTGAGGATTTACTGCTTTTCGCAGAAAGCTGAGTCTGAGTTAAAGCTGTTGGTTGGTCATTTGAAGACGTCAGCTTGGACTCTGGGAAATTATAATGGACATTATTCACTCATTGTTGAACATTTTATAAAGAAAATGATTAATTGAGTGAGAGATAATTAGCAGGGGACATCAGGACAGAGCAGATGGTCCAGCAGGTGGAGACACTGAGTCTCTACAATCCTGAGCTGTGTTAATGCTGCTGAAGGCTCACTGTAAAGATATCTCTGTGCCTGAAAACGTCCAGTGTTTATGAGCACGAAACAACTCCTCACCTCCAAACCTGTTAGTCCTGCTCCAGGTTTCATGCTCTCTCTTGACAAGTCAGCTGAAGTCTCAACTTTCCAGTAGATCAATGCAGGGTGACGAGGAAGTGGAGAAAAGGGGAGATAATGAAATAACAGTGTCATTGTAAGGTGCACAGTCAGATAGTTTGTCTTCCACGAGCTGTTTGAAGTAATTTCATGGTCATCTGCCTTTAAAGCTCCACTGAGAACCTCTCAGAGTCTGAGTGAGTCTCTGCAGAGCTCAGGAGACCATGGCAGCACATCAGTACATCATCTGTGTCTCCTCTCTGCAGACTGATCCAGTGCAGAGTGAATGAGGACGGCCTCCTCGTCTTTCTCACTGACATTCCAGAGCAGGCCATCGAGGAGCCGCAGGAGAAGGAGGCGCCGGTGCTACAGGAGTCCTCCAACGGCGAGCAGATGCCCAACGACGGCGGAAACTCTGGCCTGAAGTCGGTGCTGTCGGCGGGGAAGACGCAGAGCTCGTGGCCCGATGGCAGCGACCGGCCCGTCGTCACCTTCAAGGAGAACATCAAACCCAGAGAACAGAGCCGCGAGCCGACACGAAACCATCACCTGAAAGACAGCGGCAAGGAGCGCCGCGACTTCGCCAAAGGCAACGGGTCGGCCGGGAAAGGAGAGCTGAAGCGGGACGGGAAGAGGAAGAGCGAGCTGAAAAAAGCCGGTCATGAGAAAACAACTGATGCTGGAAAACAGGTGCAGACATCTGAGCTGCAGCTTCAGCACTGACAGAGCCGCTCAGCTGAATATTATTATGAGGAGTAGTGATGAAGCAGCCGATGACGATGTTGGTCTCGTTTTCTCTCGTTCAGGTGAAGGCGCAGACGGAGCTGAGGAAGACTCCGGTGTCTGAGGCGAAGAAGACTCCTGTCACTCAGACTCAAGCCGCAGGCTCCTCCCAGTTTATTCCCATCCATCACCCTGGAGCCTTCCCACCACTGCCCAGCAGACCTGGTACACACACACACACACACACACACACACACACACGCACGCAAAATTGAATAATCAGCCATTTGTTGCAGGTCAGTTTGCACCAAAGGCTTCTATCTAAAACGCAGCCTGATTTCTAATTAGCTACGCTGAAATTGTCCCTCTGAAGCGTCACAGATCTCAACCCGTCCTCTAACTCGTGCTTCTCTTTGGAGATTAATAAAGTATCTATCTGTCTAACCATGATGCACCTCTGCCCTTCACAGACCTTCCTCTATGCAGAAGCACCACATTTCCACCAACTTCACTCTTGTATTAATATGTACTAATGTAATGTTTTTAAAGTGGCGTTAATATCATTTTCCTTTGCACCTAAAATCTTCAGCATCATTCAGAAATGAGTCTGCCTTCAGTCTTTTCTAAGAGCTGCAGTAAACAATTCCATTTTAGCCTTTTGTGGTAAAGCAGTCAGACTGGTGTTACTGCAGCCTCCTGCCACTGATGCTGCCTGTGAACACAACACACGTCTGTTAAAATATGATCAATACACGGTGACACCATCGATGTTGGTGAAAGCAACGATGGAGTTTTGTCCATCCTATAACAAAGGAAATTGTGAACCATGAGGAGCTTTAAGCTGACGATCGAGTGTGTGCGCTGCTGGGCTTGATGACCAGCAGCCACCTGATCAGTGAATAAAAGGCTGTTTTTGGACTGAAATGGATCGGCCTGTCAGTGATCCAGATGTGCACTGTGGCTGAAAACACTCCAGTGGCCTTGTGTTGTGTCTGTCAGTCTCAGTTCTGCTCCTGATTGGTTCCTTGCAGGTTTCCCTCCCTCGGCCTATGTGATCCCTCCGCCGGTGGCGTTCCCAGGTCTTCAGGTGAATCCGGGCTTCTCCTTCTCCACCGGCGTGTCCGTCCCCGGACCTTTCCTCCAGCCAGGCGTCCACACCCAGAGCGGCACCCAGGCCGGGAAGCAGTCCCACATTCCCTACAGTCAGCAGAGGCCCTCTGGTCCTGGTCCAGGTCAGGGACCAGGATCCTCGGGCCAGGGCTCGGGACCCATGAACCAGGGGCCCTCCCAGGGCCAGCAGCCCCCGACCCAGCCGTCCTCCCAGCAGGCCTTGCAACAGTCGGTCCAGCTGCAGGTGCAGGCGTTGAGCCAGCAGCAGTCTCCCACCAAACCGGTCCAGCAGGTCGGGATGGGGAAGAGTCCACCTCACCACCCGGGGCTGCAGCAGGTCAGTGTCTGTTGATTTTCCTCTCATGCTACATATGGACCCGACAACTGCCATCAATTACAGTGTCGAGGCGGTGTGTGTGATGCCTGGTGGGCAAAACTCAGGGCATCAAAGTCAACGAAGCACACAGGTTGTTCCTGTTGACGCACAGTAACAGTAAATCTGAAACTATGACAAAAGTAAGACAGATTAAGACGAAATATTCTTATTTTATTATTGTTAGTAAATCCAATGGTCAGAGCCACACTGACAGTGTCATAGTGCGTCTCTCAGTACTGTCTGACTTCCTGTTTGTGACCCATTGGTTCTTACCGAAGAAGAATCTTTAAAGACAGAGTGCAGGACGGTGTGTGTGGGACTGAGTCAGATAAACTACAGTGTGTGTGTTCATAGTGATGAAGGAACATGTCAACAGACCAACAGTGAGGCTCACTGATGTGTTTGAGCTTTATGGCTCAGAGGAAGAAGATCTATGAGGCTGTGATGCACACAGAACTGTTAGCAATTAGCAGTTAGCGTTCACAGCTGGTTTGAGTCTGGCTGTGAGGTTTGTAGACAAGAAGAAAAAAAGAATATCAGCAGATTTTTCGTCTCAAAGTCTTTTAGGCGAGTGTGTGAACACAGACGGCTTTCAGACTTCAAAAACACTTTGAACTGTTCCTCCAGACGGCCTCAGACACAGACAGATGAGAGATGATGGTGCCTCTTGTTGTGTGTCTGGTCTCAGCAGTACATGCAGGTTCAGGATCAGCCGGCTCAGATGTGGAACCAGGCTCAGGCTGCTCTGCAGAAGATTTCTCCCATGCAGATGTCCATGAAGCAGCCTCAGCAGCAGCAGCAGGCCTTCTACATGGCGGCACAGGATCCTCTCAAACTGTACGAGCACCAGCTGCAGCCCCCCGCCCAGCCTCAACTCTCCAACCTGGACAAGAAGATCAAGTACCCCAACGTCAAGATGCAGGACTTCTACTGGGAGCCGTCGTACAGGATAGGGGAGGGTCTGGCTGTGATGGCAGACAGGATGAAGAGGCCTCCGCCAGGTGGTATCTGTCCTGAGCAGGACCCCTCCGCCGGGCCCCGGGGACCCCCATTTGAGGTGAGGAGGTCTCAGGTGACAGTGAACGAGGGGGGAGGTGGTCCTGTCCTGCTGCTTTTCTGTCTCTGTGCCTCTTTTACTTGCAGTGTTTAGTTTAATTAATTTGAACAAATTGATGTGATTCATTTTTGTTTAAACCTCACATCCCTGAAACCAGCTGGGCTTCCTGCAGTGCTCTGGATTCCCCTCAGGTTATAAGTGGTCGCATCATGTGGCAGCAGATCCCCTCAGATGTTCCTGTCCAAGGTCGATCTGAAGGGGTCAGCTTTAGCGGTCTGTTAGGTGTCACTGCGACCAGACATTCACAGTTTAATGAAACGGTTGGAGAGGAAGCGTGTGTATAGACTGAAGCAGAGAGGTGAAACTGAAGCTTTTATTTGGAAATGCTTCATTATATTTCAGGTAATTCTGTGGTTCATCAGTGAAGTTTCTGAGCTGCAGTGTGAGCTAACAGAACCATGATGCACGCAGTGAAGATGAAGAGGTTTCAGACTCCACAGCTTGTTCTGACTGTTTCACTCTCTGCTGTCCTCTGTGATGTTGAACTGCCTCTGATCTGATCTGTGTTTAGTTTGCAAACTTCTGTAGCTTTTAGCTAACTTTCCTTCTTTCCACCTCTGTCTTACCGGCTTGCCTTCTTTCTTTTCTTTCTTCCTCTTCTTCCTGTTGTTCTTGCTTCATCTCTCACTAGGACAACAAGAGCTCGCCTCTTCTACCTCCTGACCTGTTAAAAACTCTAGCAGATTTTGAGGAGGAGGAAGAGCTCGTCTTTACTAAGCCTCCTGATTTCTTCCAGGCCTTGGCTGGCCCTCTTAGCACTGCTCCTGGACCAAACATATTTGTATGTAGCCCTGTCTTCTGCTTCCACCCACCCGCCCCCCCAGTATTGAGCCCCATCCATCCAGACCTAAAGCCTCACTCTGCCCATCATGTCCCATCTCTTCACTGAATAGAGCTGCTGTCCTTCACATCTTGTGATATTAGTTGTTGTGTAGAATAATCATGATGTTGTCAAAAAAATCTACATTTTCAGGCAAGATCTTTAAAAATGATAAAACAAAATTCAGTCCAACGTGAAGCTTCGCTGTGTTTTAACTGAGAGGATTCGGTGGGATTTTCTTTCCCTGGAAGTAAAAAAGTGGATTTTGATTTGAAAGCTTTTGGTGCTTTCTGCCAGTTTTTATCTCCTGCCTCTTGACTTGATTTAAGAATGAAAAGTCACACAGTCTGTGACCACGTCAGAGGAGAGGTGGTGTGAAGATTTATTACCGTCGGTAATCCTTCAGATTGTGGCTTTAATTGCATGTTGAGTGTCTTTAAATGTCTCCTGGAAAGCAAAGAGATTTAAAAGGAACTAAAACAGACAAAAGACAAGAAGGTCAAACAGCTGCAAATCAAAGAAGAGAATAAGAACTGGATCTGATGAGGATGGGTTAGTCCAGGGGTCGGCAACCTTTACCACTCAAAGAGCCATTTGGACCCGTTTCCCACAGTAAAGAAAACACTGGGAGCCACAAACCCCCTAAACCCCTAAAATAACGCTGCATATAATGTGTTTTTTTTTTTTACGTACAAACAAGCGATAATGTGCTGCATTTATGAAATAACTGAACGACTGCAGAGAAAACAAAATGACATTTCTGCGTGCAACAATAACATTTTGAAGTCCGACAAAAAGACGTTGGGTTGAAGGTACTTTCCAGTAAAATTCTCAATGTCTATTGGAGTCCTTCTTGCATTTATGAAAAAAAACACCAAACTTAAATTCTCCACCGGCAGCAAGGTAAAAATACCGTCCACTCTCTGCGTGCCGTCAGTCTTTTACTGACGCGTGCAGTCAGCTGTCAACCTGAATAATAAAAGGACTATTTCACTGAACGATGAAAAATATGAATATATGCTCAATAATAGGCAATTAAAATATTAATCAAACGTGGTTAATGTGATTTCTGCTCCTGAACCTCGGATCGTAAACTGTCATCTGTGAGCGTGAGCGATTTGTTTAAAAACGAACGAACTAAAATAAAATACTTTTTAGTTAAATGCTCATTCATTATTTTCGGGAGCCGCATCAGAGGGATGAAAGAGCCACATGCGGCTCCGGAGCCGCGAGTTGCCGACCCCTGGGTTAGTCGCTGAAGAACAGGCTGTTTTATTTTGAAAACTGATGTCAGTCCTGTGACTGATTTCCTGTTGCCTCTGACTTCCTCGACCTGCTCTGTGCAGTTTGATGCGCCTTCGCTCAGAGAGGCTAAGCGCATATTGAAAAGCGTCATGGCGTGTCTGGAGTTCGATCACAGCCACTCATGTAGCAGCCGGAACGTGACGCAGACGTGAGCGGTGGAGTCAAGCTGAAGGGACCCTTGGTGGTCTTCAGCGCTTAGTTTAGTCACCACAGATTCTTCTGCTTTAACATCAATATTTCCAAATCTAGATTTAGAATAAGTTCTCCTCGAGCAGCTGCTCCACAGTAAAAGTCCTCCAGCTTTAGAGGCTTTGGACACGTTCAGCTGGAGGGTTTTACTGTGAGGCAGCTGCAGGCACTCTGATGTGTTTGGCTTCGTCTGGATTACTGACTGTAGCTCCATAAATCTGAATCTAGATGAGACTGAAACCAACCACAGCACAGGTGATGAAAAGATAAATAGACCAGCTCGGCTCTACGGCATGTTTGTGGTGGACGTGTGTGTGATGTATCGGCTGCTGTCTGTCGGTCCTCATCTCATCTGTCCTTCGTCTCTGCAGCTGCCAAACCAGACCAGGATGGAGAGTGGCCCCGAGGTCGTCAGCCAACCGTCTTCTCTCTTGCCTATATCTGGCTTCCCCATGCAGGTCAGACCCACCATCTGAAAAGTTCCTCTGTAAGAGGGAAAAATAGTATTATCTTCTAAAAGATGACCAGGTGTGAAGCACTGACCTGGTATCAGTGTTAAACCAGTGAGCCGTGAGCCTCTCTGGGATCATTCTTTATGTGTCAGGCAACATCAGGCTCGTCTTCACCCGTGCTTTCCTAACGCTGACGAGGTGGTTTACCTCTGGAACTGACTCCGGCTGCACACACATCACATACTACACACATAGGATTGAATAGATCAGTATGTGATCGGTGAATCTTCATCTATGATCAGGGATCATTCAGTGCCGGATCGATCAGAGCTGAAATGTCTTCATGTGTTCTGTGTTCAGGAGTATAACCAGAACAGCATCTTCAGTCAGGCCTACGGCAAGAACCTGCCACCCAGCACCAGGCCTGACGCTCCCATGATGCACCAGGAGCCGTCCCTCTACTCCCTGTTTGAAGGGACTCCCTGGTCCCCCTCCCTCCCTGCCAGCTCAGGTAGGTCACACCTGTGAAGATGGAAGTGGACTCAGGTTATATGTGGTACCAAACAGAAGCATGACTCTGATGTGTGAACTTTATTCTGATTGGCAGATCACTCCACCCCGGCCAGCCAATCCCCTCACTCCTCCAACCCCAGCAGCCTGCCGTCCTCCCCCCCGACCCACAATCATGGAGCCATGCCCTTCTCTAACTTTGGGCCCATAGGCACTCCGGACAGCCGGGACCGCAGGGTGGTGGACCGCTGGAAGGCTGACAAGACTGGTGAGGGAGGAATGGGGTTCAGAGGGTTCAGGGGTTTCAGGGGGTTTCAGGGGGTTTCAGGGGGTTCACGGGGTTCAGGGGGTTCAGAGGGTTCAGGGGGTTCAGAGGGTTCAGGGGTTTCAGAGGGTTCAGAGGGTTCAGGGGTTTCAGAGGGTTCAGGGGGTTCAGGGTTTCAGGGGGTTCAGGGGGACAGTTTAGATGTTTGTTCACTTCAGGCTCTCAGATTAAAAATCAATAAGTTGGAATATTTGTGTGAAGATGCTTCTGGTGAAGCGGGACAGATTCTCATAGTTCAGTCAGAATCACTGGTGAATACTTCCTGTCAATAGTTCTGTTTCCATGGTTACAGTGTCAACGTGAACTGCTAATTCAGCATGACTTTTCATGGTGTAAAATTATACTTCCTGCTTGGTCATCCAAAGCATTATGGGAAACGTACACCATGATGCTAAATAGAAGTGAGAGAATAACAGCAGATCCAGGACCGTGCACAGTCTGTATTTTCTACAGAGCTGAGACTCAGACCGCATCATGAACGTGGTCCTTTTGTTCCTGGAACAGCAACACGTTCACATCTGTTCATTCATATAATGTCTTGAAATCGTGGACAGAGAACTGACGCTGACAGTGTTCCTGTAACAGAAGACGTCTGCTGGTTTTGCTAAAATGACCTTCAGATCAAAGCGTGTAATGGACTGTGATCTTTCCTCTCAGATGTTGACATGTGGTTGGTGTACTGTCTTTTAGGCACGGTCGGCGGGTTCGGTCTGGACTACCTGCCCGCCGCAGCGTCCTCTGCAGCTTCGGACACCAGCTGGCACCAGGCCGGACCGGCCGGCAGCTCCTGGACCAGTCAGGAGTCTCCAATGGAGGAATCGTCCTCCACCGTGCTGCTCGACAGCCTCAAGGTCCGCCAGCATCCTCGCAGACCGTTACAGACGGCTTCAGTTTGACAGTTCTGAGAGTCCAGATGTTTGAACTTGATGAATGAAATTATACTTAAAGATTCAGGACATCAATGAAATATTTAGACCAAGTTCTGATCAAATAGAAAGAAAAGACAGGATTAGCATCGTGCTAACAGTTTGCTCTCCTCTGCAGTCCATCTGGTCGAGCTCCATGATGCAGCCGGGCCCGTCGGCCCTGGAGCAGCTCCTCCTGCAGCAGAAACAGAAGCAGCAGCGAGGTCACGGCGCCATGAACCCGCCTCACTGAACGGCAGGCCGAGGCGGCGCTTTGTGTCCGGACGTCAGCGAAACCACCACCAGGAGAAATGGGAGGAAAAAAACAAAAGTTTGACGAAGACGAGCTCCAACTAAAATGGAAAATTAAACCGGTGAGAAACGGTGGAGGCTGGGGAGGCCACACGACCCCCCGACGAGGCTGAAACACCACCCCACCCCCCTCGACTGTCGAGGAGCGGTGACGCCCCTCCTGGACCGGAGGGCGAGGGATCTCTTCAAACGCGGTGCCACGCGCCATGCTACCGCCGGGTTTCCTTCAACCCGCGGAAATCTGAACAATGAGGAACATAACCCCCCCACCACCACTGCCCCCCCGGTTTTGGACAGACGCCACATCTCCACAGCTCCTCTCATCTGGAAGAACGTCTTCTTTCCTCCTGGACATCTGCTCGGCTCGGTCGGAGTGCCTGTTTTTAGCGTCTCCGCCGCCGCAGACTGAAGCAGGAGAGTCTGAGTGAGGGAGCGAGGATGGTGTGGTGGTCGGGTTTGGGTGGGGAGGTCAGGTGAAGCACCGGGGGTCAAAAAAGACTGGACTTTCTGATCTCTCATTCATTTTCATTACTGTGGAGGAGGAGGAGGAGGAGGAAGGCTCGCTGTAGTTTAGTGGTTGAATGAAGGAAGGAAAGGAGGACGTTGGGGATGGGACAGCTATATAAATATATAAATAAATATATATTGCCATAGTTGGACTTTGAACGGGCCTCGTCTCTTCGCCGCGTTGTGAGGATGAGGACCGGACGCTGCTTTGTGAAGCCAGGTGCGTGACGTCACCTGGGAGGAAGAGCCCGGAAGCCCGACGACGGGACGCCCTCGTGGTGCCAGTAAACATCACAGGAAAGAAGAAGTACGAGGGAGGGGGGGCTAAGAACACAACGACCCGGCACACTTAGGGGTAGTATTACCGTTAGCTTCAAGAGATTGCAGATATTAACAAAAAAAGCTGTATTTTGTGATTTGTTCGTAGCAGTTTTAGCTTCACGCCCTCTGAGGTGAATACAGGTATGTCTATTAGCTTCCTGCTTGAATATTTTCGGGCTTCTCTTCCTCTCTGGCCTCTTCTTCCTGTTATTTCTTTACTTAATGAAGAAAAAAAAAACAAAAGATGTAACCCTGCTCGCTTACTTAACCTGCATTTACTGTTTCTTTTTTTTCATGTTCTGCCTTTTTACTAGTTTTAAGCAGCTCTGTCGGCTCCTCTGTGCCTGCTCACTGTCCCGTAACTACTGACTGCTGTGAAGGTTAGCACAGGGCCACAGACAGACAGACAGACAGGTAGACAGAAAGGTGAACTCAGGTCGGTGGCTCCGCCTGAATGTTTCCCCACTATCTTTTCTTCAATAACCGCGACTGCAGCTCGACCCTGTACAGCAGATTTTTTATGAATCGTAGCGTCTGCAGACTCTGAAGCTCTGTTTTTATTGGACCTGTAACTGAAGCCCGTTTCCAGCCTGAAAGGAACCAAACAGGAACCAAACTCAGGAACTGAAAGCCCCCAGACCACACACACACACTCTGTCCTCGTGTTCTTCAGGCTGCAGTTAACTCATTTTTTTCGAATTGTAATTGATTCATACTTTGGTTTATAAAATGTCCAGAAAATTCCCAGGTGACGTCTTCAGAAGGCTCCGTAGCTCAAACATCCTCAGTTCGGATCAAGGAAAGAAAACCGCGATATTTCTGTTGAGAAGCTGAACCTGTCGCCTGATAATCGATGGTTCTGCTCGTTAACTCTCTGTTGAGCGACTCGTCGGCTAATCGACTCGTAGCTTCATTTTAGTCAAGTGGTTTTTACCAACGAGAGGCTGCAAACAGGAACTGTTGGGTTTTTGTTTGGTGAACTGATGATCGTTCACGTTCAGCCCTGCGTTTTGTTTGAAAGGCGACGGGCAGAGGCACTTGTCTAGTTTTCCAGGTCTTTATTTCTGCTTTAATGTAACACTCAGCAACAACAGACCGAACCCTGATGGTTCCCGGGCGACCTCGCAAAGACTTTTTTTAGGTCCAGGAACTGAACAGGAAGTTTGAGTTCCCTGAAAAGGTTCCTGAGTTGCTGAAACGTTCCTGTGGTGGAAACGGGCTAGAAGAGTTCCGTTGGGTTTGGGGGGTTTTATTTCTGTGGTCTCACCCTTGTAGAGCATTTACAAGCCGTCAGTCCTGGTTGTTTTAGAGCCAATCAGAAAGCAGCGAGTGACAGCTGACCAATCAGGCCGCTTAGAGGCTCCAACATCCCCCCATAGGCTTCAGGCTTAGCAGGATGTGACGGTTTAGACTGCAGCACTGTACCTTCCTGTCCAGTTTAAACCAGCAGAACGCTGTTTTTCTACCTTCAAAGTGAGACACAAACGCTCATCGTTCAGTTCCAAGAGATTCAAAAAATAAAAGCCTGTTTTTATTTTCCCCTCGCGGGAGTTTTATTAAAGCAGACTTCAAAGAGACGTGTCTATTTTCCGTGTGATTGTGCTTTTCATGTTGCATTTACAAAATGTATTTGAAAAATAATAAAGATAAAATATTAATGAATGTGAGGACGAATTTGGCCAGAAGCATTGAGGAGAGGGAAAAGCTCCAGTTTTCATGTTGAAGCTGACCACGTGGACCCGAGCTGGTTACTGGTTCTGCTTGCCTTTTGTTTTTGGAGTAAGAACTAAACGGATCAACCCGATGCGTTTGTCGACGACATTCCACTCTGGATGTTTGGGAGGTTTCAGGGCGCCGGGTCCTCATTGGTTGGAGCTCTGACGGAGAGTTTGTGACAGGAAACATCAGACCTGAGCTTTGACTTGTGAGGTGTTTTGTGTTTCTGTCTCTCTGTAGACTTTCAGAACTGGTGGAATCAGCCTTTAAATAAACGTTCAGATGTTCTCCCTCCACACTGTGTCCACGTCTCTTTGTCCTCGCTGTCGTTTGCAGTCTGTGCTGGAAGAGGTGTTCAGATCCTTTACTGTAATAAAGGTAATTCCTCCCAGGTGGTGGACACGCAGCACATTGGACCCCCAAATACTCCAAAACAGAAACTGTTTGAGGTACTCTGACAGTACTCAGATCCTTTCCTCAAGTAAAAGCACTATTTTTACAGTCCTGCACTCTGACAGTAATCCCTCACACTCATGTTGATTCAGTTGTACCTGTTGGGAGGAGAAACACACTCTCATCAGTGCGTACAGTTTGGTGACATCACCTCTCACCTGAGGTGAGGTCCAATCAGACGGCGTGACTTGGCCCGCAGAGACTCTTATTTACCTGGATCTGTCAGTTTCCTTCCACCGGTGGACCGCTGCTGGCATCATGTCAGAGTTCCAACATGTGACAATCAACCAGAATCTGCCCGGCGACAGCTGACTAACGGTCCCTTTGACACCTGTCCGTTCATGTTAATTAATGTGTATTGATGAATATTTCACATCTATCCTGTTGAATCGTGGACGCTGTAGCATCACCATGTTTGACATATTCACGGATTGGAACACCCACACGGATGAGTTTTAATTATTTTGGCTGATTCGACACTTCAGGTTCGAGTCACATTACGTTTCCATTCCAAGAATCAGACGTCACACACTCTTTCTCTGTGTGTGTGTTTTTTGGCTGCCTTCCCATCAGATAAGACGCCTCCTGTCTTCAAAGAGACCACAGGAGCTGATGAGAAAAACCTCGAGCCGCGTTCAGCTGCTCTGCTGACACTCTTCTATAGAGAAACCGTTCAACAGTTTTTGTACGGCAGTTTTTCATCGTGTCTACGGACCACAGTCACTGAAGTCAGTCTGACACCTCGACAAAAACCTCTCGACGTGTTTTGCAGTCTGAATGTTCCCAGTGGAGGAGAACTGGCTCCGGTTTCAGGTCTCCTAAACCTCACAGGCTGAGACCATCAGTCCTGAAGGGTCTTAAAAAAGAAGGTTCACAGACTCAGAACAGAACCAGAGACTTGGAAACGTTTCCAGGTTAAAGAAACACAGAGACGTGACTTTTGGAGGTCTCTGTCCCCAGAAGGGTCCTCGAGTCAGGCACCACAGGGACCATATTCACCAACATCCTCCCAGCTGCTCAGAGCCTCGGCCTCATCAACGTCTGGGAAACAGAAAACCCATTTTACTGGAACCATCCAGTCCCAGCAGGGATGATGGTTTACATCAGCTCCATGTGCCCACATGTCATGTTACGTTTGACATACGAGGATCAGCTGATATTAAATGAAACAGTGTCGGAAGTCACTGACTGAGAGCGGAGGTCTGAAGGTTGCTGTATTGCATTTGTCATGGGGTTCAGAGCTGTGAGTCCATGCTCGACTGGTATCAGAGAGCACAGCCTTATTTTATATGTTCATGTATTTGTAGATTAATCAGAATAAAACTGTGCTGCTTTGTTTTTGGATGAATCTTGTCTCCAATAACAGATTCCTACAGTTTGACTTCACTTCCAACAGAAGGCTCATCTCGAGCGCTGCTGTTTCCTCCATAAATATCAGATGTTATCTGACCTGAAACACTGAAAATAATTAAACAGTAAGAAACTGAAAATAATTAACTGATGAGGACAAACTGCTGCTCAGATTTCTCTCTTCAGACAGACATCATGACATGTCCTGAGGGACAGTCATGATTTCATTATTCAGACTTTTCTGTTAGAAACACGTCACTCTAGTTTTGTTATATATCAATTCTTGATGAAATATTAAACTTTTTGTCTCCAAACAAAAACACTTGCTGCTATAATATGATGTTGTGATGAATCTGAAAATGTTTCATTACATTAACTGGTCAGAACAACAGGTTTCCAGGAGATCCAGGAGACAGACAGGAAACCAAAGGAAGGGACACGAGGGTCTCTGTCTGAAACCAAAAGCCGGCCCCACCTGTTCTTTTTACATTTATACAGTTTGTCCTCATCACAGCAGCTTGTCTTCATCACAGCAGTTTGTCCTCAAGGCAGCAGTTTGTCCTCATCACAGCAGCTTGTCTTCATCACAGCAGTTTGTCCTTGTGGTAGCAGTTTGTCCTTGTGGTAGCAGTTTGTCCTCACGGCGGCAGTTTGTCCTCATGGTGGCAGTTTGTCCTCAAGGCAGCAGTTTGTCCTCATCACAGCAGTTTCTCTTCATTGCAGCAGTTTGTCCTCATGGTGGCAGTTTGTCTTCATCGCAGCAGTTTGTCCTCATGGTGGCAGTTTGTCCTCATGGCAGCAGTTTGTCTTCATTGCAGCAGTTTGTCCTCATGGCGGCAGTTTGTCTTCATGGCAGCAGTTTGTCCTCATCGCAGCAGTTTGTCTTCATCGCAGCAGTTTGTCTTCATTGCAGCAGTTTGTCCTCATGGTGGCAGTTTGTCTTCATCGCAGCAGTTTTTCCTCATGGTGGCAGTTTGTCCTCATGGCAGCAGTTTGTCTTCATTGCAGCAGTTTGTCCTCATGGCGGCAGTTTGTCCTCATGGCGTCAGTTTGTGCAGCAGTTTGTCCTCATCGCAGCAGTTTGTCTTCATCGCAGCAGTTTGTGCAGCAGTTTGTCCTCATCGCAGCAGTTTGTCTTCATCGCAGCAGTTTGTGCAGCAGTTTGTCCTCATGGCTGCAGTTTGTCTTCATGGCAGCAGTTTGTCCTCATGGCAGCAGTTTGTCCTCATTGCAGCAGTTTGTCCTCATCGCAGCAGTTTGTCTTCATCGCAGCAGTTTGTGCAGCAGTTTGTCTTCATCGCAGCAGTTTGTCCTCATCGCAGCAGTTTGTCTTCATCGCAGCAGTTTGTCCTCATCGCAGCAGTTTGTCCTCATCGCAGCAGTTTGTGCAGCAGTTTGTCCTCATGGCGGCAGTTTGTCTTCATGGCAGCAGTTTGTCCTCATCGCAGCAGTTTGTCTTCATGGCAGCAGTTTGTCCTCATGGTGGCAGTTTGTCCTCATGGCAGCAGTTTGTCTTCATGGCAGCAGTTTGTCCTCATCGCAGCAGTTTGTCTTCATCGCAGCAGTTTGTCTTCATGGCAGCAGTTTGTCTTCATGGCGGCAGTTTGTCCTCATGGCAGCAGTTTGTCCTCATCACAGCAGTTTGTCTTCATCGCAGCAGTTTGTGCAGCAGTTTGTCCTCATCGCAGCAGTTTGTCTTCATCGCAGCAGTTTGTGCAGCAGTTTGTCCTCATGGCGGCAGTTCGTCTTCATGGCCGCAGTTTGTCCTCATGGCAGCAGTTTGTCTTCATCGCAGCAGTTTGTGCAGCAGTTTGTCCTCATGGCGGCAGTTTGTCTTCATCGCAGCAGTTTGTCCTCATTGCAGCAGTTTGTCCTCATCGCAGCAGTTTGTGCAGCAGTTTGTCTTCATCGCAGCAGTTTGTCTTCATCGCAGCAGTTTGTCCTCATCGCAGCAGTTTGTCTTCATCGCAGCCGTTTGTGCAGCAGTTTGTCCTCATGGCGGCAGTTTGTCTTCATGGCAGCAGTCTGTCCTCATCGCAGCAGTTTGTGCAGCAGTTTGTCCTCATGGCGGCAGTTTGTCTTCATCGCAGCAGTTTGTCCTCATCGCAGCAGTTTGTCTTCATCGCAGCAGTTTGTGCAGCAGTTTGTCTTCATCGCAGCAGTTTGTCCTCATCACAGCAGCTTGTCCACATGGCAGCAGTTTGTCCTCATCGCAGCAGTTTGTCTTCATCGCAGCAGTTTGTCTTCATTGCAGCAGTTTGTCCTCATGGCAGCAGTTTGTCTTCATCGCAGCAGTTTGTCCTCATCGCAGCAGTTTGTCCTCATCGCAGCAGTTTGTCTTCATCGCAGCAGTTTGTCTTCATCGCAGCAGTTTGGCTGCTGCAGCTGTGGGAGGTTTTTGTACGAGTTTTTTTCACTGTGATGGGCTGGTTACCACACTGACTGAACATCCACACTGAGCTGAACTAAAACCTCCCGTCTCCTCTAAACTGTCTGTTCACAGTCAGTAAACGTCCAGAATCAACAAGTAAGCCAGAAAACACACCTGTGTCTCAGGTGAGTCCTCAGCTGCTTCTTTTCTACCTGAAAACTGTCACGTTTCTTCACTTTGCTGAGCGTTGTGTCTGTGCTGCGCTGCTGTCTGTGCTGCAGAAATGTTGACTATTCTTGCATTTACCAGATAAACACACATCTGAGGCCGTCTGTGTTTGTTCCTCTGTGTTTAACTGCTGTGGGAGAGTCCATGTGAAGTGGATTTAACACTTCTGAGCTTCTCTGAGGACGATTAGCAGCTCTGGGGTTTTTGTATGAGGCTGAATCACTGTGATGCTTTAGTGTTTGGAAAAGCCATCCGGCTCACCGTTCATCCTCAAGGTAAGAAAACACACTTTCTCCTAGTTAACATCATCAGGATTAAAATCGTTTTCTGGGTCTGTTTAGTTCTGGATTTCTGTTTTAAAGCTTTAATTTAATGGATGAGTTGATATGAGGCAGCGAGCTGCTGTGAAGCGGCAGCAGGCGTCCTGTAAAACATCGTCCACACACACAAAATATGGATTTTAGATGTTCTGGAATGTTTTCTGTTGTGATCACAGTGACCTGCAGCAGTTTAGGTCCTACTTACCGTCCTGGTCTGCTCTAATACTGCTAATGATGACAAATAATAATGACGGTGAAAAATCTTCATCCTCAAATCTTCCAGAAATCCTGAAATAACGTTTCCCATATTTACAGACTTCAGTGGTTTCAAATAAAATCTATCAGATCTTGAATTTTCTTGTTTTGTTTTGTCTGCTTATAATGACAACAAGACATAATGAACATTTAGAATAATGATCAGAAAAATGAAAATAACTGCTTCTTGTGAAAATGAAAAACAACTTGAAATGATCACAGCTGGAGCGTTGAAAACCTGAAACGATCAAATATTTAGATTCAGAGCGATTAATGAAGTCCTGAAATGTTTTCTAAATGTCAGCACTTCAGCTGAATACCAGTCCAGACTGATCATTCTTATTATAATGATAAATACTCACATCAAATCATAGAAAGTTCACTCTACAACAAGAAAACAACTTGAAACGATTACAGGTGCTGAGCTAAAAGGTGAGAAAGTGAAAACCTGAAACAATGACGTGTTCTTGAGGCAGAGAGAATCACTGAAGGCAGAACAGAAGCTGCATGTGTGCCGTCCTGAAAACTCTCAAAATCATATTATCGACTGAAAAGTTTAAACGATCAAAATATTTGAAGTTGTGAGTTCTTGTTTCATTTTTCGCAAAATTAAGAGCGACAACAATGATAACAATAACAATAATAATAATAGTATGAAATAATGTAAATAACGAAACACACATCAAAGTATTTTTATAAGTAAAAGAAGTTTTAAAAAACATCAAAGAAAAAACCTAAAACACAACCTATATTAAAAGCAGCGAAGACAGAAGAGGAGAAAAATCTCAGAGTGTCTGAAAGTTGCTGATGCTTGTTTTGAAGATTTAAGTGCTTTTAGAAAAATCAAATATGTCAGCTCTTAAACTTCACCTAAAAGTGATTTCTTGGTGATTTTTTTTTCTAATTATGATGCTATAATGTTAAAGTTAATTTGTACAACAAATGCAGCTTCTATTCTTGCTGCAATATTTAATTGCATAGAAATCTACTTACCAATAAATCCATTAACACTACTCCTCATAATAAACGTTATTTATACAGGAACTACTTCAAAATGTAAAGATGGAAAAGCAGAGAATTTGTCCATCAAATGTATAAAAAATAGGAGAGATCCAATCTCTCAAGGCTAATTTGACTGAATTTGCGATGTTATAAAACAGTATCATCTGCATACAGATGAACTTCTGAAAATCTGCCAAGTTAAATCATGATTGACTGCAGAGTCTTGATGTTTCTTATTGACTAAATTGTGTTGTGATATGGAACAAAAGAATCTAGAGCTTTTTCATTTTAAAAAAAGATTCTGTAAATGTATTTCAAATTGTAAAAGCTGGAAACATCAATAAATCATTTGTTCAAAAAAAAAATTGTGTTGTAGTAATTAAATAAATTAAGATTGAACCAGTATTGTTTTAAAAAGTCGTAAATGTGTCTGTTGTGCTGTTTGTCTGCGGAGAAATTAATTCTAATAAATCTACGACTACCACTAATAATAAAGTTTATTGTTATTGTCTATCTCACAATGAAGCACTTCACATAAAAACAACTTAAGAATACGATTTAAAGCAGACTCAAACAAAAAAAGCAGCAAATTTGTAATAGTTAAAAAAAGTTTCATGAAAGTATGAACCCAGTTTTCAGCTGTTTTTTTTAGCTTCTGTTGTGATTGAGATTCAAGAATCCTTTAAAGGTTTTTGAAGAAACACAAACTGCATCTTGTTCTGCTTCAGACTGAACTCTTTATTTGTGTTCATGGAAGATTTAGATTTTAATGTTTTAAGAATATTTGAAAGCATGTTTTTTTCAGCTTTTTACTGTTCAATAAATTGCGTGGCTCTGCTTCATTTTCTTTGTCTGGGTGCAGATCAGTCCCCCGTGGACCCGATCCTGTTCATCCTCAGTCCTCTGCAGCCTGAGGGGGTTCGAGCGGACGAGCCGACTGATGAGGTTTGTCTGGCTGCTGGTTTCCGTCCGAAGGAAGGTAAAATGGTTCTGAATATGAAGGACCGTCAGGTCAATGTGAGCACCAGCAACGCCGTTCTGTCCAGGACTACGAAAAGCTACTTCTACGCCGGATTCACCAGCGAGACCATCTACTCCTGTGAGCTGCACAACACCAGGACCGACAACGACAACGGTAACAATAATCACAAGAATAATTCCATTATTAAACCGTTTCAAACTGTCAGTAAATGTTTGGTCTGATTCTCACTTCCTGTGCTCATTTTACACTCGTGAGCTCCGAATGACGAGAAAGCTACGCTCGAGCCACTCGCCTCTATAGCTCTTTGAGCTATAGAGGCGAGTGGCTCTTGCGTTTCCTCGTGCCACTAATTATTCATTCAGACGTTGAATGTTGGGAATAATTAACAACATTTCTTACTGAGTGTCTGACTGATGTGTTTTCAGTTCACCATGATGCAGTCGACCTGCCTGCCGAGCCCCGTCCAGGTGAGTGACCGGACACACCTGAGCGCCCTGCTGGACGCTGACAGCAGCGTGGAGTGTCAATTTACACTCATGAGCACTGAATGACCAGAAAAGATGTTTTTTCAAAAAACAATCAAGTTTCAGAGTTTCAGCATTTGATTGGTTTTTTTGTGCTTTTTCAATTCAATAATATACAAACATCACATTCTGTTACTATCGATGTTTTACACACCGCCGAACTTCTTTGGAGCTGAGGTTGTAATAATATTACACAATGTTATTAATTAATATCATAGTGTAATCTTACAGTATTACATTTTTATAAATATTGTTTATATTGAGAAGAATATACAAACACTGCCAGTCAAAGTTTGGACTCACCTTCTCCCTCAATGGTTTTTCTTTATTTTTATTGCTTTCTACATTGTAGATTCACACTGAAGACAATTATATTTCAGATTCTTCAAAGTTTTACACACTCTTGGTATTCTCTTAGTCAGCTTCATGAGGCCGTCACCTGGAATGGTTTTCAGTTAACAGGTGAGCCGTGTCAAGAGGTAATTTGTGGAATTTCTCGCCTTCTGAATGTGTGTGAGACCGTCGGTTGTGTTGTGCAGAAGCAGGGTTGGTACACAGTTAACAGCATATTTGACTGCTGTAATAATCCATTTTATGACAAGAAGCACTGAGCTGAGTGAAGAGACGGTCAGCGTTACTCTAAGACATGAAGGTCAGTCGATCCAGAAGATTTCAAGAACTTCGAAAGTATCATCAAGTGCAGTCACAAAAAACATCAAACGCTGTGATGAAACTGGCCCTCATGAGGACCGCCCCAGGAAAGGAAGGCCAAGAGTTACCTCTGCTGCAGAGGAGAAGTTCATCACAGCTACCAGCCTCAGAAACCAGAGATTAACAGCACCCCAGATTAGAGCCCACAGAAATGCTTCACAGATTTCAAGCAGCAGGCACATCTCAACATCAACTGTTGAGAGGAGACTGCGAGAATCAGGCCTTCATGGTCGAATAGCTGCAAAGAAACCACGACTGAGGAAGAACAACGAGGCGAAGAGACTTGTTCAGGCCAAGAAGCACAAGGAATGGACATTAGACCAGTGGAAATCTGGTTCCACCCACCACGTCTTTGTCAGACGCAGAAAAGGTGAGCGGATTGTCTCGACATGTCCGGTTCCCACCGTGAAGCATGGAGGAGGAGGCGTGGAGGTGTTTTGAAGGTGACACTTGGTGATTTATTCAAAAGTCAAGGCACACTTCTGGCTTCTGGCCCATCTGGCTTGATCAATGACCCCAAACACATGTCCAGGCTATGTAAGGGCTGTTTGACCAAGGCGGAGAGTGACAGAGTGCTACTACATAATTCCACATGTGTTCCTTCATAGTTTTGATGTCTTCAGTGTGAATCTACAATGTAGAAAGCTATAAAAATAAAGAAAAACCTTTGAGGGAGAAGGTGAGTCCAAACGTCTGACTGGTACTGTATGTAAATTCTTCTTATTATAAATGTTCTTACTTCTAATAAGAAGAATTTACAAACAGTCTGATAATTAACAGCAAATGTTCTTACTGAATAAACTTCTGATGTCTAAAACCCTCAGACAGTCTGAGTTCATCATGTGAATATCTGAGAGTCACATGTGTCTGTATTATGAGTCGTGTGAACATGTGAAGTGGTTGAAATGTGATGAATTCACATGTTCTGTTTCTGTGGGGGATGATTCATTAGAGTTCTTTAATATTGATTATTGATTGATACCAAGTCAGTATTTGTTACATAGATATTAATTATATTAATATTAATTATTATTAATTATTATTAGTGTTCATTCAGGTTATAGAAGATGTTAAATGTTGAGAATAATTATCGATATTTCTGACTGAGTGTCTGACTGATGTGTTTTCTGTTTTTCAGTCGACCTGCCTGCCGAGCCCCGTCCAGGTGAGTGACCGGACACACCTGAGCGCCCTGCTGGACGCTGACAGCAGCGTGGAGTGTCAATTTACACTCATGAGCACTGAATGACCAGAAAAGATGTTTTTTCAAAAAACAATCAAGTTTCAGAGTTTCAGCATTTGATGTTTTTTTTGTGCTTTTTCAATTCAATAATATACAAACATCACATTCGGTTTCCATTGATGTTTTACACACCGCCCAACTTCTTTGGAGCTGGGGTTGTAATAATATTACACAATGTTATTAGGGACACGGGGCAACGTCCCGAGTCACTGGCTCCTACAGCTATGAAATAGCTGCAGCCAGCTCCCTCCTGCTCTCCATTGACTCCAATGTAAAAATTCAGAGCTGTTTTGTGAGAAAAGCAGAAATGCCTCCTGTCTTTAGATCGCCATAAAAAGAAAAGTTGTTGTCTCAGGAATAAAACGAGGCCATATTCGGACTCAGGAAGGTCTCGGGAGTCCGATGATCTATCGTACACTCTGATAGGAGGTACAGTTCTCTCCTGGGGGGGATTTGTTTCGGAGGTGCGCAGAACCCAAATCTCACTGCATACTGCCTGCTCTCTGCATGCTGCCTGCTTCTAACCGCCCCAAGTTGTCATGGCAACCTCTGAGCTGAACTCACAGGCACAGCTGACAGCAATTCATTAATCAGGGACTGACTACCTCTGATATCTGCTGTTTACTCAAACTGCAGCCTTTTTCAATTGTCCGCTGCTTCGCCATAGTTTCTCCTCGAGACTTCATTCAAACTTTAAAACGTAGATAATTTTGTCGGCTCGAACACACCCCGTGTCCCTTTCAAAATTTCCCAGAGGGAATTTTCTAGTTAATTAATATCTTAGTGCAATCTTTCAGTAAATTCTGATTATAAATGTTACTATTTATAATAAGAAGAATTTACAAACAGTCTGATAATTAACAGCAAATGTTCTTACTGAATAAACTTCTGATGTCTAAAACCCTCAGACAGTCTGAGTTCATCATGTGAATATCTGAGAGTCACATGTGTCTGTATTATGAGTCGTGTGAACATGTGAAGTGGTTGAAATGTGATGAATTCACATGTTCTGTTTCTGTGGGGGATGATTCATTAGAGTTCTTTAATATTGATTATCGATTGATACCAAGTCAATATTTGTTACATAGATAATATTAATTATATTATTATTTATTATTATTATTCATTCAGACGTTGAATGTTGAGAATAATTATCGATATTTCTTACTGAGTGTCTGACTGATGTGTTTTCAGTTCACCATGATGCTGTCGACCTGCCTGCCGAGCCCCGTCCAGGTGAGTGACGGGACACACCTGAGCGCCCTGCTGGATGCTGACAGCAGCGTGGAGTGTTGAAGCGTTCCCTGTTTGGCTTCAGCTTGTTTGTTTCTTCCAGCATCAGAACAGGAAGCTGTCGGTCACTCGTCTGCTTTTCTTCTCTCCTGCAGAGGCAGCGAAGCTGAACTTCTTCCTGCTGGTGATGAACGGAGTGAGAGTGATCTTCATCAAAACTCTGGCCTTCAACACCATCCTCACCATCAGAGCTGTGCTCCTCTAACACTGAGATCAGGCCGGCTCCTCCTGCTCCTCCCCCTCCTCCTCCTCCTCCTGCTCCTCTTCCTCCTCCTTGACCGATTGATCGGGGGCGTGAGCTGTCGTTGTGTTCACGTGTCTTTCTGTATGTTTGATTCAGCCGCAGTCACATGATCATAAACATGAAGCTGCAGAATTTCTCTTTTTATTGATCTCATTTCTGGATTCAGATCACATGTTTTTGGTCATGTGATCTCTTTGATCTGCATCTCTTTGTATAAATATAAAGAAAGTTTATTCTCATTATTGATGATCTTAATGAAATACGCTCTGAGTCCACACAGAGAGGAGTGAGAACACGAAGAAGATCAGGAAATAAACCAAATAAACAAAAACCAACGAAGCTGATGAGCTCAAACAGTAAATATATTGACTTTGTGCTGTTTTCAGGGTCAGCAGGCGATCACGTCCTGTTTTACTGATGTTTTTAACAGCGTCACAGCTGTTCTGGAATCAGGTTTGTGAAAGTGAAGCATAAACATTTAATTTTGTTTTTTTGTCTTGAGTGAGAAGACAGACATTAAGAAAAATGTTCTCTGGAGACAGAAAAACTGAAGCACAATGAAAATAAAAAGAGAAAATCAACAGTGTGACATCTGAGAAATGTGCTCTGAATTCACAAAGACACTGAAGACAGGAGGTGAGAGGACAGATGTGATGTGTCAGTACTGAAGACACCGACAGTCCAGCACAGAGGACACCTGTTGCTGTCCTCAGGTGTTCGGTGCTTCGTTGAATTGGGAGCGCTGTTTCTCTTCTCTTGTTTTGTCCTCGGGGACACCGTAGGAACGTGCCTTCGCTGTCCCGTAGATAAACGAAATGAAAGCTGTGTCACTGTCTCACTATCTGTCTCCTGCTGTCTCACAGACACATTGAGGACTTCCTGTCAGGTGATGTGATTCTACGTAGAGGATTTTTGTTCGTTTTCTTTTTGATAATGAATCGTCTGTTTTTCTGAACTGTTGTTTGATTATTGAACTCTGATGTCAGCGTGACGTAGTTCAGTCTCTGCTCCACCTTTGATCAGCTTCTGGGCCTCCAGGTTGACATGTTACCTGTTTTATTTCTAATAAAGTTTGAGCTGCAGTGGTTCAACTGTTCGTGTCTTCGTGTGTACGGAATGTCTCAGAATGCTCTGATGAGGACAAACTGCTACTCAGATTTCTCTCTTCAGACAGACATCATGACATGTCCTGAGGGACAGTTATGATTTCATTATTCAGACTTTTCTGTTAGAAACACGTCACTCTAGTTTTTTATATATCAATTCTTGATAAAACATTAAACTTTTTGTCTCCAAACAAAAACACTTGCTGCTATAATATGATGTTGTGATGAATCTGAAAACGTTTCATTACATTTACCGGTCAGAACAACAGGTTTCCAGGAGATCCAGGAGACAGACAGGAAACCAAAGGAAGGGACACGAGGGTCTCTGTCTGAAACCAAAAGCCGACCCCACCTGTTCTTTTTACATTTATACAGTTTTTTTTACATTTATATGGTTTGTCCTCATCACAGCAGTTTGTCCTCATGGCAGCAGTTTGTCTTCATCACAGCAGTTTGTCCTCATGGCAGCAGTTTGTCTTCATGGCAGCAGTTTGTCTTCATCGCAGCAGTTTGTCTTCGTCGCAGCAGTTTGTCCTCATTACAGCAGTTTGTCCTCATGGTGGCAGTTTGTCCTCATTACAGCAGTTTGTCTTCATCGCAGCAGTTTCTCTTCATCGCAGCAGTTTGTCCTAATCGCAGCAGTTTGTCTTCATCGCAGCAGTTTGTCTTCATTGCAGCAGTTTGTCCTCATGGCAGCAGTTTGTCTTCATGGCAGCAGTTTGTCTTCATGGCAGCAGTTTGTCCTCATCGCAGCAGTTTGTCTTCATCGCAGCAGTTTGTCTTCATCGCAGCAGTTTGGCTGCTGCAGCTGTGGGAGGTTTTTGTACGAGGTTTTTTCACTGTGATGGGCTGGTTACCACACTGACTGAACATCCACACTGAGCTGAACTAAAACCTCCCGTCTCCTCTAAACTGTCTGTTCACAGTCAGTAAACGTCCAGAATCAACAAGTAAGCCAGAAAACACACCTGTGTCTCAGGTGAGTCCTCAGCTGCTTCTTTTCTACCTGAAAACTGTCACGTTTCTTCACTTTGCTGAGCGTTGTGTCTGTGCTGCGCTGCTGTCTGTGCTGCAGAAATGTTGAATATTCTTGCATTTACCAGATAAACACACATCTGAGGCCGTCTGTGTTTGTTCCTCTGTGTTTAACTGCTGTGGGAGAGTCCATGTGAAGTGGATTTAACACTTCTGAGCTTCTCTGAGGACGATTAGCAGCTCTGGGGTTTTTGTATGAGGCTGAATCACTGTGATGCTTTAGTGTTTGGAAAAGCCATCCGGCTCACCGTTCATCCTCAAGGTAAGAAAACACACTTTCTCCTTGTTAACATCATCAGGATTAAAATCGTTTTCTGGGTCTGTTTAGTTCTGGATTTCTGTTTTAAAGCTTTAATTTAATGGATGAGTTGATATGAGGCAGCGAGCTGCTGTGAAGCGGCAGCAGGCGTCCTGTAAAACATCGTCCACACACACAAAATATGGATTTTAGATGTTCTGGAATGTTTTCTGTTGTGATCACAGTGACCTGCAGCAGTTTAGGTCCTACTTACCGTCCTGGTCTGCTCTAATACTGCTAATGATGACAAATAATAATGACGGTGAAAAATCTTCATCAAATCTTCCAGAAATCCTGAAATAACGTTTCCCATATTTACAGACTTCAGTGGTTTCAAATAAAATCTATCAGATCTTGAATTTTCTTGTTTTGTTTTGTCTGCTTATAATGACAACAAGACATAATGAACATTTAGAATAATGATCAGAAAAATGAAAATAACTGCTTCTTGTGAAAATGAAAAACAACTTGAAATGATCACAGCTGGAGCGTTGAAAACCTGAAACGATCAAATATTTAGATTCAGAGCGATTAATGAAGTCCTGAAATGTTTTCTAAATGTCAGCACTTCAGCTGAATACCAGTCCAGACTGATCATTCTTATTATAATGATAAATACTCACATCAAATCATAGAAAGTTCACTCTACAACAAGAAAACAACTTGAAACGATTACAGGTGCTGAGCTAAAAGGTGAGAAAGTGAAAACCTGAAACAATGACGTGTTCTTGAGGCAGAGAGAATCACTGAAGGCAGAACAGAAGCTGCATGTGTGCCGTCCTGAAAACTCTCAAAATCTATAAATCTATAATCTATAATTATTGACTGAAAAGTTTAAACGATCAAAATATTTGAAGTTGTGAGTTCTTGTTTCATTTCTCGCAAAATTAAGAGCAACAACAATGATAACAATAACAATAATAATAATAGTATGAAATAATGTAAATAACGAAACACACATCAAACTATTTCTTTAAGTAAAAGAAGTTTTAAAAAACATTAAAGAAAAAACCTAAAACACAACCTATATTAAAAGCAGCGAAGACAGAAGAGGAGAAAAATCTCAGAGTGTCTGAAAGTTGCTGATGCTTGTTTTGAAGATTTAAGTGCTTTTAGAAAAATCAAATATGTCAGCTCTTAAACTTCACCTAAAAGTGATTTCTTGGTGATTTTTTTTTTCTAATTATGATGCTATAATGTTAAAGTTAATTTGTACAACAAATGCAGCTTCTATTCTTGCTGCAATATTTAATTGCATAGAAATCTACTTACCAATAAATCCATTAACACTACTCCTCATAATAAACGTTATTTATACAGGAACTACTTCAAAATGTAAAGATGGAAAAGCAGAGAATTTGTCCATCAAATGTATAAAAAATAGGAGAGATCCAATCTCTCAAGGCTAATTTGACTGAATTTGCGATGTTATAAAACAGTATCATCTGCATACAGATGAACTTCTGAAAATCTGCCAAGTTAAATCATGATTGACTGCAGAGTCTTGATGTTTCTTATTGACTAAATTGTGTTGTGATATGGAACAAAAGAATCTAGAGCTTTTTCATTTTAAAAAAAGATTCTGTAAATGTATTTCAAATTGTAAAAGCTGGAAACATCAATAAATCATTTGTTCAAAAAAAATTGTGTTGTAGTAATTAAATAAATTAAGATTGAACCAGTATTGTTTTAAAAAGTCGTACATGTGTCTGTTGTGCTGTTTGTCTGCGGTGAAAAAAATTCTAATAAATCTACGACTACCACTAATAATAAAGTTAATTTTTATTGTCTATCTCACAATGAAGCACTTCACATAAAAACAACTTAAGAATACGATTTAAAGCAGACTCAAATAAAAAAAAGCAGCAAATTTGTAATAGTTAAAAAAAGTTTCATGAAAGTCTGAACCCAGTTTTCAGCTGTTTTTTTAGCTTCTGTTGTGATTGAGATTCAAGAATCCTTTAAAGGTTTTTGAAGAAACAGAAACTGCATCTTGTTCTGCTTCAGACTGAACTCTTTATTTGTGTTCATGGAAGATTTAGATTTTAATGTTTTAAGAATATTTGAAAGCATGTTTTTTTCAGCTTTTTACTGTTCAATAAATTGCGTGGCTCTGCTTCATTTTCTTTGTCCGGGTGCAGATCAGTCCCCCGTGGACCCGATCCTGTTCGTCCTCAGTCCTCTGCAGCCTGAGGGGGTTCGAGCGGACGAGCCGACTGATGAGGTTTGTCTGGCTGCTGGTTTCCGTCCGAAGGAAGGTGAAATGATTCTGAATATGAAGAACCATCAAGTCAATATGAGCACCAGCAACGCCGTTCTGTCCAGGACTACGAAAAGCTACTTCTACGCCGGATTCACCAGCGAGACCATCTGCTCCTGTGAGCTGCACAACACCAGGACCGACCATGACTACGGTAACAATAATCACAAGAATAATTCCATTATTAAACCATTTCAAACTGTTAGTAAATGTTTGGTCTGATTCTCACTTCCTGTGCTCATTTTACACTCGTGAGCTCCGAATGACGAGAAAGCTACGCTCGAGCCACTCGCCTCTATAGCTCTTTGAGCTATAGAGGCGAGTGGCTCTTGCGTTTCCTCGTGCCACTAATTATTCATTCAGACGTTGAATGTTGGGAATAATTAACAATATTTCTTACTGAGTGTCTGACTGATGTGTTTTTACACAGCGCCCAACTTCTTAGGAGCTGGGTTTGTAATAATATTAGATAATGTTATTAATTAATATCATAGTGTAATCTTACAGTATTACATTTTTATAAATGTTATTATTTCTAATAAGAATTTACAAACAGTCTGATAATTAACAGAAAATGTTCTTACTGAATAAACTTCTGATGTCTAAAACCCTCAGACAGTCTGAGTCACATGTGTCTTTATTATGAGTCGTGGGAACATGTGAGGTGGTTGAAATGTGATGAATTCACATGTTCTGTTGCTGTGGGGGATGATTCATTAGAGTTCTTTAATATTGATTATTGATTGATACCAAGTCAGTATTTGTTACATAGATAATATTAATTATATTAATATTAATAATTATTAGGACTAGACATTTCTGGCACCGCCAAAATTTTGACAGTGGCACGAGGGGGCTGCTGGTCTTTTTAACTAAACATGAATGAAGTTAATGGAAATGAACCATCTCTATTATCATCCAAAGTTTCCTTTTACTAATAGAGCTAACAGAGCTAATGCTAGCAGAGCTAACAGAGCTAACACTAACGGAGCTAACAGCTAACAGTGCTAATAGTGCTAACGGCGCTAACGGAGCTAATGCCAGTGGCGCTAATAGAGCTAACAGCGTTGTGTCTGTCTATGTATATGAGGCTGTCTGTGTGTATTTAGCTGTATTTGTGTGTGACTGTGTGTGTGTGTGTCTTCGTCTGTTTGTGTGTGTTTGTCTGCTTGAACAACACATTTATCAAATTGTCCCAAGTATTTTGAACAAGCAGCCCAACCAGTTCCTACATGGAGATGTGTCTGGTATATGTGTGTCTGAATGTGTATGTGTGTACGTGTGTAAGTTCTGCCCCACCTGCTGATAAATACCTCTCGATCTCTGCCACTTTTTACCTGTTCCTGTTTTTTTCGCTGTCGGTTTCTTCTGAACAACTTGTGATTGTGACAAAACAGTAGCTGTTATCAAAAAACCGATGACACTGTGAGATGCAGACAAGTCTGGGCCAGATGTACGTGTGTTTTATGTCCAGATATTCTTTAGAAAAATGACTAAATGGTCGATTTAAAAAGACACACTCCGGCAGGCTGCGAGTCAGAAAACAGGAGATTGTGTGGGTTTAAATGGAGCAGCAGAACAGGGCAGCTGGTGCAAGATCCCTCTTTATTTAAATTTGGTGGGGGCGAACCCTTTAAAATTTAACTTTGACGAGAGAAGAAAGGTTTGTCTACAAAAAGATCCAAAAATTTTGTGTCTCCTATTCACCGTTTGGATTTTACAGCAATTTTAGAAAAAAATTTCAGGCGATTTCTCACTGGCTCTTTCACTCTAACTGATGATGTCATCCACTCTAGGGGGAGAAATTCTGAGCATTTTTTGAGAAACTTTATGGTCTTCAGATGGTCATAGCTCGAAAACCATAAGAGATATCAAAAAATGTGCTGGGCTTCATTTTGAGCCGACAAAATTATCTGCGTTTTAAAGTTTGAATGAAGTCTCTGGGAGAAAGTATGGCGAGGCAGCGGAAACTTGAAAAAGGCTGAAATTTGAGGAAATGTCCCCATTCATTTCTTATGGGAAATTCTTCACAGTTTTTTGCGTATAACTTTGTGAATTATTGACGAAAGAGCTATAAAAGACAAAGCACACCATTCCCGATTTCTCAAAGCTGCGGGACTAGTTACGCGCCGAAATTCTGGCGGAAGATGAAAAATGGGAAGAAAAAACGCGCAGGATCACAATAGTGGCTCGAGCGTTGCCTCGTGCCACTAATTATTCATTCAGACGTTGAATGTTGAGAATAATTATCGATATTTCTTACTGAGTGTCTGACTGATGTGTTTTCTGTTTTTCACCATGCAGTCGACCTGTGCACCGAGCCCCGTCCAGGTGAGTGACGGGACACACCTGAGCGCCCTGCTGGATGCTGACAGCAGCGTGGAGTGTTGAAGCGTTCCCTGTTTGGCTTCAGCTTGTTTGTTTCTTCCAGCATCAGAACAGGAAGCTGTCGGTCACTCGTCTGCTTTTCTTCTCTCCTGCAGAGGCAGCGAAGCTGAACTTCTTCCTGCTGGTGATGAACGGAGTGAGAGTGATCTTCATCAAAACTCTGGCCTTCAACACCATCCTCACCATCAGAGCTGTGCTCCTTTAACACTGAGACCAGGCCGGCTCCTCCTCCTGCTCCTCCTCCTCCTCCTCCTCCTGCTCCTCCTGCTCCTCCCCCTCCTCCTCCTGCTCCTCTTCCTCCTCCTCCTTGACCGATTGATCGGGGGCGTGAGCTGTCGTTGTGTTCACGTGTCTTTCTGTATGTTTGATTCAGCCGCAGTCACATGATCATAAACATGAAGCTGCAGAATTTCTCTTTTTATTGATCTCATTTCTGGATTCAGATCACATGTTTTTGGTCATGTGATCTCTTTGATCTGCATCTCTTTGTATAAATATAAAGAAAGTTTATTCTCATTATTGATGATCTTAATGAAATACGTCCACACAGAGAGGAGTGAGAACACGAAGAAGATCAGGAAATAAACCAAATAAACAAAAACCAACGAAGCTGATGAGCTCAAACAGTAAATATATTGACTTTGTGCTGTTTTCAGGGTCAGCAGGCGATCACGTCCTGTTTTACTGATGTTTTTAACAGCGTCACAGCTGTTCTGGAATCAGGTTTGTGAAAGTGAAGCATAAACATTTAATTTTGTTTTTTTGTCTTGAGTGAGAAGACAGACATTAAGAAAAATGTTCTCTGGAGACAGAAAAACTGAAGCACATTGAAAATAAAAAGAGAAAATCAACAGTGTGACATCTGAGAAATGTGCTCTGAATTCACAAAGACACTGAAGACAGGAGGTGAGAGGACAGATGTGATGTGTCAGTACTGAAGACACCGACAGTCCAGCACAGAGGACACCTGTTGCTGTCCTCAGGTGTTCGGTGCTTCGTTGAATTGGGAGCGCTGTTTCTCTTCTCTTGTTTTGTCCTCGGGGACACCGTAGGAACGTGCTTTCGCTGTCCCGTAGATAAACGAAATGAAAGCTGTGTCACTGTCTCACTATCTGTCTCCTGCTGTCTCACAGACACATTGAGGACTTCCTGTCAGGTGATGTGATTCTACGTAGAGGATTTTTGTTCGTTTTCTTTTTGATAATGAATCGTCTGTTTTTCTGAACTGTTGTTTGATTATTGAACTCTGATGTCAGCGTGACGTAGTTCAGTCTCTGCTCCACCTTTGATCAGCTTCTGGGCCTCCAGGTTGACATGTTACCTGTTTTATTTCTAATAAAGTTTGAGCTGCAGTGGTTCAACTGTTCGTGTCTTCATATGTACAGAATGTCTCTCTGTCTCTCTCTCTGTCTCTCTGTCTGTCTGTCTCTCTCTCTGTCTCTCTCTCTGTCTCTCTCTCTGTCTCTCTGTCTGTCTGTCTCTCTCTCTGTCTCTCTCTCTGTCTCTCTCTCTGTCTCTCTCTCTGTCTGTCTGTCTGTCTCTCTGTCTGTCTCTCTGTCTCTGTCTGTCTGTCTGTCTGCTGGTGTTCAGTGCAGCAGCTTCATCAGTTGAAACCACATTTCAACAGGAAGTTGAAACCATGGCAACAGTCAAATGTGAGCAGCAGATAAAGCTCAAACAGGAAGAACCAGCAGCAGGAAGTCGTCCGCTGTGGTTTTCGCAGCTCGACTCTCACACTGTGTTTGCTGTGAAACATTGAACTCGTTAAACTCTGCTTTGAGTCAACGATGAAACTAAATGACAGATTTTAAAAGCTTATTAACTCCATTAACAGCAGACTTCTCGTCCAAAAATGTGACTGTACTGGAAGTGTTGGTAAAGCTTTTTCTTTTTCAACCATGTAAAGTTCAGCCGGCTCAGTCCGGCTCTGCTTCACCTGTGCCTGCTGGTCTTACTTTTGGCTTTTATGTCTTTAGTTTTTTATCCACGAGAAGGTTTTGTTGCAGGGAGGAACGGTTACTGCAGCTTCTGCTGCACATCAATCTGTCAGTATGTAAATCTCCCCCGACAAAGACGTGAAATTTAGGTTTAGTTACTTTTTTGGGGTTCTTAGATAGCTTGTTTTGTTTGTTGTTTTGGCCATTAGTCCACCCTGAAGCCAGGCTTCTTTTGATGGTCCATTTGGTTTGTAAATTTATCTGTGAATTATAAAAAGTACGATTTTTGTTGGCAATAAACTGCCTGTTTTCTATAGTAATTTCTCGTCCACCTTTCTTTGTGTTGTGCCTCTGCACCCCTAGACCAGGGGCATAACAGATGTTCAAAAAACAGATGCAGGTTCATCACATTATTTCCATCTGAGAAGAGACAACATGAAAATATGATTCTGCTTCATTTCATTTAGTTTTAACAGTGAAGTCCATCGAGTCCCGGAGACAAAGCTGAGCTCCAGCAGAGAGAGGCTGCCCTCTGGTGGACTGAAGCTGTTTTCGTCATTGTGTCAATGAGTCGTCTGCAAATATCAAACCCAAAACTGTTTAAAAAACCTGCAACTTTACCAAGAAAGAAATGGAATGAGATCTGCTTCAGAAACAGCAGGCTCACCTCATTGGTTTATTCTTTTCAGGACTTGAGACTTCATGGCTGGTTCGTCTGGGTGTTGAATCTGAGCTTGGGCTTGTTTTTACCTGCTGCTTCCTGCAGCAGGTACTGGAGCTAATTAATACCTGTCACACCGCGGTGAGGTCTGTCTCATCATGGGGTTTTTGTCTTGTCATTTCCTGTTTTATTTTGAAGGTCTAACTCTCCTCTCGTTTCAGAGCACTTGCCTTCCTCATGTGTCCCGTGTGTCCGCCCTGATCACCTGTTGTCTCCACCTGTTCCTGATTACCCTCCATGTGTTAAATAGTCTGCGTCTCTCTTGTCTTGTGCCAGTGTGTCTTTGTCCATCGGCAATTCACCCGAGCCTGTCTTCCCCGTTTGTCCTTGCCACAGCCACAGTCTTGTATCGTAAGCTCTTGTTTCCTCCTCGTGAGTGTTTTTGTTTTGTAACTTTGATATCCTAGTTTCTGATTTATTTTCCTGTCATGGACCTTAGCCAAATTGTTTTCCTCTTATTAGAGTGATTTTCTGTTGATTCTGTTTTTGTGTTTATATTCTGGTTCCTCCGTTTTTTAGGAGTGTATTTGATTTCTTAGTTTTCCTTACCTAGTTTCGCTAATCCTAGTTCGAGTTTTCCTCCGTTCGGAGTGAATTTCGTTTGTTATTTTATTTTCATAGTGTTTTCTATAGTTATCCTCTTAGTGAGCGTTTTGTGTTCTTTGTTAGCTTCTTATCTTTGATATTCCTAGTTATAGCCTTTGTGCCTCGTATAATTTATATAGCCTATTTGTTTGACACTCAGCGAAGTGGAACTTGGGTTGAGTTAATAAAGATCTGTGAATTCAAATCTCTGCGTCTGAGTCCTGATCTGAGTCCCGGCCTGGCAATACCTTTAACTCTTGTGGATCCCTTGACCTCAAAAACGTCATCAGATAGAATATAAAAATAATATTGATTTTCTTCGACCAAGAAATGTCTCTAGAAAGTTAATACAAACCATCAAACATCTCATATACATGCTAGCTAGCATGCTATAGCCATTCAGTATCAGTCTGTACCAGACTGCCAGACAGCCTGACGTCTGCACAGTGATTGGCTGGTCAGCACAGCCCAGGTCAGTCACACAGTTACAAGCAGCACCTGAACACACCAGAGCTCCACTGCTGTCCACAAACTACTGACAGCCATCAGTGAGCCACACACACGTTCCTTCATCACCATCAACACACACTGTAGTTTATTCTGACTCAGTCCCACACACACACACACACACACACACACACACACACACACACACACTGTCCTGCTGCCAAAAACACTCACTACAGCACCAAATGTGGGTTCATCCGCTGCTGAAAATAGTCCCAACAGTTGCTGTATTTTGTTCTGTCTGAGTAAGAAAATGAAACTTTGTGTTTGAGGTATTTTAAATCTTCAGTAGGAACCAAAGGGCCACAGACAGGAAGTGAAACAGTGTTGAGAGACGGACCAACCTTTCGCTGCTTTCAGTCTGAAAACGACACAGTGATCCTTTAATGTTGGACACGAGTTTGTGGGTGCAAATGATGAAATGAGTCTATGAGATAAACAACAGTATCATCTGCGTCCATGTGGAGAAACTGCTGTTCTGTTACATGAACGAACAGCAGGAATATAAAATACTCAGAGTTTCCTCTCAGACTGATGCTTTTATAGGCCGCAGGTGATGTTTGGTTCACAAACAGGTCACGTCAGTTCTGCTCATTCCTTCCTGTCGGTTACAGAAACTATAAACTTACTCCTGGAGGAGTTTTTATCTCAGAGAAGAAGCTGAAGAGGAGTCGAATCTGTCGATCACCAGCAGGGATCCACGAGGATTTCATCACACCAACAGGTACTAAAGCTCGAGTCTGCTGATGACAATAATGACACAAGTCTCTCTGCAGAAGAACCACAGAGGGACATGACGTCAACGCCTCATCCTGCTGAATGTAGAGAATGTCTCAGTTTCAGAATAAAGATCCAACAAGCACCTTATCTGAGCCACAGGGATCAAACTGGCCATGATTGTCAGTCCGTCTCTATGCAGATGATACTGTTTTATAGCCTGATCGTCAGGCCGTAACTGTCATTTGATTTCTCTTCATTCTTCACTGTGACATGGCGTTTATATTATTGGTTTCTGCCTGTTAGATTTCAGGTCACATCAGTTTGAAGGAGGCGATGCTTGAGTTGAGACCCTCCTGAACTGGATTATGGGATGCAGAGGGCCGATGAATACACAGGTCATTCAGACTGTTTTTATCAGAGACTGCTGCCCCATCAACTCAGCGATGCTTGTGGTCTTGAGATGTGGACTTTAAAGGAAGTGGACCCTCAAACAGACACAGTCGACTCTCAGTCAGTGTGGAGGAGCCACTGGGTGAGTTTTTTCCTGTAAGTTATATGACTGGCATTCAGAATTATGTTGTGCTGACAAACATGATTATGTTCAGAGTCAGCGTTTGTTTGAGTCCTGCTGGAGACATCCAGACTGTGGTCAGGTTCAGGTAACAAAAGTACTCTGGTTCAGGTCAGGGAAAGATCCTGAGTTCAGATAAATATGAATAAAAATCTTATGTATCTGCTGACTTTGTATTAAAACACAGCAGATCTTTTTCCCTGCGAGAACCATGAAAGAGCTGAATCATGCTGCAGTCACTGGATGGTGACCATTTTTGTGACTTGCCAGGTAACAGAAAACAGAGTTCGGTCGGCATTACGGTCCTTTCAGAACGTCTTTGCTGTTGAAAATAATTTGTATATAAACGTAGTTTCTAGGAGACACGACCGATTCCTAAAGATGAAAACAAAGCTGCTGATTTCGGAAAAACCAGAGCGGGAATTGCTGATGTATGCTGATGACTACCTGCTGTAGAGGAAGATCTCACTTCTAGTCTTTGTTAGATGATCAAAGCTACGTCCTATGAAAAGATTCAGTTAACAATACGTGTTAGTGTGGAGCTGTTTCAAACAACCATCACAAATCAGTGTGTCCAGATCGAGAAAATCTAGTGTAGAAATAAAACAGACACAACGATGGGATACTGTTCCTGGCAGCAGTATTCGTCACAGCGTGAGTCACAGTGTGAACAATCAGGGAGGAAACAGAGTTTATTTTGGCAATGGAACCAAACTGACTGTTGAAACAGGTAAGATGAACATTTTTCATGCTTTCACACTTTAAAATGTGTCAAAAGAAGTTTTTCATTTGTCATTTTAGCTCAGTTTAATCTGTTTTGTTTGGTCGACGCAAACTGACCTGGACACATGCAGACTGCAGAGTGAATGTACAACTAAAAACAGGGTCAAACTGGATGAAAGTGTAAAAAGCAGCAGATGAGCTGAGAGTAACAAACACTCAAAGTAAACTGAGGGTTTCTGCAGCAGCATCCGTCACAGTGTGAACAATCAGGGACTCAAACTTCACTTCGCCGGCGGAACCAAACTGACTGTTGAATCTGGTAAAATGAACATTTTTCATGCGTTCATAATTATAATGTATCAGTAGAACTTTTTCATTTGTCATTTACTTTTGGTTTATTACAGTTTTTTAGTTTTTGATTGCTACAAACTGAACTGGACTCTACAGCAGTTATTCTAAAATTAGGAAATTCCTGATGAGTAATGATGAATTCAAAGTTAAAATCAAACCTAAAACAGGTTCAAATTGGTTTAAACTGAGAAACATACAGCAGAAAAACTGTGTGAAACATCAGCTGCACAACATGAAATATTACAATGAACAAGTTCATGTTAAAAACAGATTGATGGATAAAAACAGCGTGAAAGTGGATAAAAGGAGGCGCAGCAGTATTCGTCACAGTGTGAGTTACAGTGTGAAGAATCAGGCAGGAACCAGAATCTATTTCAGCAGTGGAACCAAACTGACCGTTGAAACTGGTAAGAGGAACATTTTCCATTCTTCATTTGTCTTTTTATCTGAGTTTATTGCATCTTGTTTTGACTATGAGGCAAAAATACAAAAAAATACATAAACTCATGACAAACTATTAAATAATAACGATAAAGATAAAGTTAAAAGAAAGTGAGAGAAGGATCAAACCAGTTTTAAATTGTGTAAAAACCAATAAGAACAGACAGAATATAAAATATTATTAATAATAATAAAGAATATGATTCAGATAAATCTATGCTCAATCAGCTGCATGGACAACAACAAACAATACAATAAACAAGCTGATATTATTATAAATGCCAAAGCAAAAAAAAAAAAAAGAATAAAAAATTTAAAGAAATTAAAGCAAGAAAAAACCTAAATGTATGGAAGCAGATTCCCTCCAGGAAAAACAAGAAAAATCTGATCATGAAAAGAAACAAATCTCGTCTTGAGAAGTCTAAACTGTGATTTAATAAATGAGAATTATGAGATTTATTCATTCAGAACTGAGCTAATGCCATTTTAAAAGCCAAAATTACGAGATGCGAAGTCAAAATCTTTCTTTTACATTATAGAACATCTTGATTTCAATTTAAAAAGTCACATGAATACATGAACATGAATATTGTCGTTCATAACATTTGAGCTTCTGTACTGAACATCCTGAGTGATATTGTTATGTAAGTGTGTGTGTGAGGTTTGTGCATGAGTGTGTGTGGCGGTGTGTATGGAACTGGAAACAAACTGATGTTCGGCGGCGGCGTGAAGCTCGTCGTGTCGGCAGGTCGGTCAATAAACCACCGTTGCTTCGCTGGTTCGTCTCAAAGAAATCCAGTTTTAATAGATGATGTCGCTGTTCCCAGTCCAGCCTGTGGTTCGTACTGGTTTTTGTTGAGCTGTGTATGTCAGTGTGACTGCGCAGGGAGGCTACACCACTGTGTTTGCAAGAGGAACAAAACTGACTGTACAAAGCAGTGAGTAACGCTTAAACCCAGTTTTTACTTCCACAAACTTTGTTTGAGAGCAGAACGTCAGATATTTAGAGCCACATCGGACTCGAGCTGATGGATAATCTCAGTCCATCAACGATGATTCGGTTCTGTGGTTCACAGGTTGAAATGATAAAGTCTTAACATTAGAGTCAGTGAAATCCAAAATAAACAAACTAGCTGGAGAACTACATCAAGATTTCTTAAACCCAGATGATTTAATCCAGGTTTAAAAGTTTGGTTTAAACAGTAAAACTGTAATTATTTTAAACTGGATGACAGAAAGAAGATCCGGTTACATTCATTCCTGCTTCAGAGCTGCTGCTCTGAGAGAGAGAAGCAACAACATGCAAACAAAAATTCAAAAAGTTCAGTTTCCAGTTTTTAAAAACTGAAAATCATCGAAACTGTGAACATGAAACTGTTTCAAACCTTGTGTTGAGATCAGCAGAAGCTCTAAAAGGTTTTCAGTCAGCTGTCAGTCACAGTGTGAGAGGAGCTGCAGACAAAATGAGCTTTGGGAGAGGAACTCACCTGAGAGTCGACTCAGGTAAGACGTATAAGTCCAGAAACAAATGTTTAAGACCATTTTTCAGTCTATGACTGAGTCCTAAATGTTTTCTTCAAAAAAGCAAATCTACCATTGTGTCGAGATTATTAACTGGCCAAGAGCGTGAACACATTCAAGTGATGTGACTCTGGTTTCAGATGCTCTCAGCGTTCCACTGAAGCTGAATTTTATGGTTTAACGGTTAATAATGAAATTATAGGTGCTTGTAAAAATGTGTATAAAACCAACAAGAAGTCAAGAGTTTCTTCAGGGAAGCAAAACAGATCAGTTTAGACTAAAACCATCAGAGATTAAAAACGGCAGAGAGGAGCTGATCTCAGCTCAGTTTTCGTCATGCTGTGTCTGATGGTGTGAATACCGGAGCCAGTTACGGGAAACTGCTGTTTGGATCCGGCAGCAGACTGACCGTCGGCAGCCGTGAGTTTCACACATCAGTTTGTTCTGTGAAAACTGAAAACAACGTGACTTAAAAGCTTTAATTTGACAAACAGAAAAATGAATCAGATCAACAGAGAAAATGGGTCAAATCGTCTTTTCCTGGTTGTGTTTTTTGTGATTCTTTGATCCAGGAGTCGAATTAACAGTTAAATCTGAGTTTAAGTGAGAGTGAAGCAGCTCAGTCCAACGATCGACGGCAAGACGCCAAAAAAGACGCCAGAAACTCCAAATATTTCAACAAAAACCGCTGAAAGTCGATTCACAGAGAACTAAACTTTAAGGAAGACTTAAACTTAATCCTGCTCAGTTTGATCTGTTTGGTTTAAATCTGTTTGGATTGGATCTGTTTGGTTTGGATCTGTTTGGTTTGAATCTGTTTGGTTTGGATCTGTTTGGTCTGGATCTGTTTGGTTTGAATCGGTTTGGTTTGGATCTGTTTGGATTGGATCTGCTTGGTCTGGATCTGTTTGGTTTGGATCTGTTTGGTTTGAATCTGTTTGGTTTGAATCTGTTTGGTTTGGATCTGTTTGGTTTGGATCTGTTTGGATTGAATCTGTTTGGTTTCAATCTGTTTGGTTTGGATCTGTTTGGTTTGAATCTGTTTGGATTGGATCTGCTTGGTCTGGATCTGTTTGGTTTGAATCTGTTTGGTTTGAATCTGTTTGGTTTGAATCTGTTTGGTTTGGATCTGTTTGGATTGAATCTGTTTGGTTTGGATCTGTTTGGTTTCAATCTGTTTGGTTTGGATCTGTTTGGTTTGGATCTGTAAAAGGTTTGCTGTCGGCTGTCCGTCACTGTGTGACAACACGAACAGAGAAGATGGTTTTCGGGAGAGGAGTTCAGCTGATCGTCGACTCTGGTGAGAAAAAACTGAAGTCAGAGATTCACTGCTGAACGCAGACTGAACAGAGGTTCCATCAAACTGCTGCTCGTGTGAACAGTTCAGAAGGTTTTTTATGTTACGCTGCAACAATCAGCTTCTTAAAAGAAGTGACTGGTCGGATGTTTCACCTGTTTCAAGGTGTTTGAGTTTAAATGGAGCCTTTGGTTCAGGTGTTTCATGAAGATGAAGTTAAACGTTGAGTCGTTCACACCTCTTCTGATTTTAACCAAAACCTGCTGAAGACGAACGAAAACTGCAGATTTTATGAAGCTCGATGCTTCCAGAGAGCGCCGATCATGATAACGTCTCAGCTGATACTACATCTGCTAAACAATGAGACATGAAGTCAAACTCCTGGTTTATGATCTGGGAGTTTTGAGTCTTTTCTATATTTTTATCATTCTTTCATCATCAGTTCAGCAGTTTTTTTCTCTTCACAGGATTTTCTTTTAATGAAACACTTAAAAATGTGACTTTTAAAGTGATTCTGAATCAGAACTGAAAACCAAAGCAGGACCTCTGAAACCGTTCGGTTTGATGATTAACGCTCGGCAGCTTTTGCATGCTTTAGTTCCTCGTCTGGAGTTTGAGGGTTTTTGCTGAAGTGTTTCCTGATGTGTGAAAACTGGAGGACAGAAGATGATATTTGGTGACGGAACTCAACTGACTGTCGAACCAAGTAAGAGCTTTCTGTCCGATTGATTCAGAAAACAAGATGAAACAAAGTATTCAGGATTCGTTTCTGTCAAAGTTTGAGTCTCAGATCCACGAGGGATCAATCAGTCCTGAGTTTTCCTGATCAATAGTCAAACTGTGGTTCAGACTGAAGCAGAGGCTTGAGGACAGACTGCGGGAAAGCAGAGCCGTGTCTCAGTGAAAGCAGTGGCAGCGAGCGATGCTGCTCATCATGTGTTCCTCAGGTGTCGTGTTGCCGTGAGAAGAGTTTTAATGAGGATGAAATCCTGTTAGGAAGTGAAGTGGACTCCTGTGAGTCTTTGTCTTTGTGCTCCGTTCAGCTTCTGGATGTTTGAGGCGGTGAAATCAGGCTGACTTCATGTGACTGATTAGACGTCACAAGCTTCAATAGTTCAGAGTAAACAGAGAAGTTCATCAGTGACTCTTTAAAGTAACTGAAGGAACTTTCTCTGGTTTATTCTCTCCAGATTATCTCGTCACTGTGACGTTTCACCGTTTTTAGATGAACACAGTTGAGTTTTTTTCTCTGTTGAAACTCACTGATTTACTAGAAATTCTTTTTGTGTGATGTTGGAGTCGACGCTGATGAAACCGTCCACCATGTTTCTCCACCTTCAGTTCAGTTCTTGTCAGATTGTTGATGGTCTCAGCTCTTTAAGTTTGAGGTTTTTGGAGTGAGACTCGACACTGTGTGAAAACTGGAGGCTTCAACAAAATCCTGTTTGGCTCTGGAACCAAAGTGACGGTCGAGTCCAGTGAGTTCGATTTGTTCTTGTTCATTTAGGTACAAACCAACAGAATCAATCAGTGACAGTTTTCTGTTCCTGAGTCCATTAGGTCATGTGATCACAATCAGAAAGGATCAGCAGGTGATCACATTCTGTTTAATTAATGAAGTTGGGTTGTAAATTGTTTGAAGATATAAAAGCGAGAAGAATCTTCTCAGCGTGGTCATGAGATCCTAAAAAACAAGACGGACACGAAACATGAAACAGTAAGTCATTAAAAACTGAAGTTTTACTGCAAATACGACGAAAACAAACTGCTGATTCACTCCGAGAAATGATGGATCAATATATCAGATCAATAACATTATAGGAATGATTCCTGCTCTCTGATTCTCAGCTCAGTGACTCTGAGTTCATCAACAAGTTGAGAAAATAATCATGTGAAGCCGTTTGAAGTTGTTCCTGCTGAACTGATCTGCAGTCAGATTTTTTCTAAGAACAGATCAGCTGCAGGACGGAAGGTTTTGTTTGGAGAAGGAACCTCAGTGATTGTTGACAGCAGTGAGTAACTGATGACTTTATTCAACAGCATTAACATCATTCAGCTCATTCATGTTCAGAATGATACGAAACACGTTTTAAGCAGAAGGTGACTGGATGTTCTAACAGCACAGGCACATTCAAAAATGGCTGTTTTCTGAATGAGGTTTGGTTGGGGTTTGTGTTATGGTGCTTCATGTTGTGTGAATACTGGTTTGGATAAAATCGTCTTTGGAAGTGGAACCAGATTAAGGATTGAACCCAGTAAGTGCTGACGTAGATGATAAATATTGTTCATAATGAGAATCTTTAAAAGCAAATTTCATGAAATATCAGAAAACTTGAATTTGATGCCTTTGATGCATTTTCCCCTGTCGTGTTTGAGCCGTCACCTCTGACCCCTGACCTCCATTTCACCTGTTGTGAAATCTGTGTTGTTGCTGTTCGGCTGTGTGACGTTTGGTGGACGTGAGAAACTCGTGTTCTGGTTCTGGTTCTGGTTCTGTGGTTCAGTCCAGTTAGACTCATCTTCGACTTCATCTGTTTTTATATAAAATTCATCCGTGAGAGACGTCTCTGGTGAGCCAGCAGCTGCTGTCAGTGATGGAAATCATTCGTTGAGTTCAGTTTTTGGATCATTTCGTCAGTGAGGTTTGACGACTGAGGCTTCAGACTGTGTGAATCTCGGCTCTGCAGCGAACAAGATGATCTTTGGAAGCGGCACCAAACTGCTCGTTAGCGACAGTAAGTGGAATCGTTTACGTACTGTGGTGAAAATGTGAGTGTCGGAAAACAAGCAGAGGACATTTAAAGTTAAAGAGCTCGGTTTAAAAACAGGATTTAGTGAAGAAGAATAAATGCATCATCTTAATCAATCAGCTTCATCGTGAAAACACTTCATTCCGTATCTTTACTGTAAAGTCAACATGAACTGCAGCTTATGTTGTGAGTACAATGGAACCATTCAGACGTCCCCAAAGCAAAAATAATGTTTTTCTGAATGAAGTTTGGTTCAGTTCGTCACTGCAGAGTTTATGTTCTGGTGCTTCCTGTTGTGTGAATGCTGGAAATCGAAGGATTGTGTTTGGAAGTGGAACCAGATTAAACATTGAAGCCAGTGAGTACTGATAGAGATCATAAATATTTATATGAAACATCTTTAAACGTAGTGTTTGATGTGAAAATGTACAAAACCAGATAAGAAAATAAATAAAGTAAAAAAAAACAAAAACTTGATTAGACTAGATCTGTAAAATGAACAATTGTTTAAACATTATCTTGATCATATTATCAAGTCATCAGAATCATCAAGTCATCAGTAAAACAGTTTGTTCAATATCTTTACTGGACAGTAAAAGCCCCCATTTACATTTTACTCAGAACATACATTAATAATCAGTGAACAATGAAAACAGCGACTTTTGAACTGGACAGAAAGATCTCATTCAGGCAAACGTCCCCAAAGTAAAAATAATGTTTTTCTGAATGAAGTTTGGTTCACTTGGTTACTGCAGGGTTTGTGTTCTGGTGCTTCATGTTGTGTGAAGACTGTGAATCAAAATAAGATCATCTTTGGCAGTGGAACCAGATTAACGATTGAAACCAGTAAGTACTGATATAGATCATAATCAATATTCACATGAAGCATCTTTTAAAGTAAACAGTTTACAAAGTTTTACAGGAACACATCAGCTGTCATTCAGTGTCTCTGCTGCACAGTATATGTCAAAATGTACTTTTAATTATAATCAGTATTATATCATACATTTATTTGAAATGAATGAAGCAGATTCTTAGTCTCAACTGTAAAAATGGTGATTATATGAGATAAACTGGCTAAATGTGATTTAACTTTTAAAAAGCAGCGATTTTAAAATTGAATTTAAATATTTAAGTGTCAAACTAAGTTTCCAGTTTTCTAAATGAAGTTTGGTTCAGTTCGTCACTGCTCAGTTTGTGTTCTGGTGCTTCATGTTGTGTGAATGCTGGAGGTGGATTTAAAATCATCTTTGGAAGTGGAACCAGATTAACCATTGAACCCAGTAAGTAGTGATATTGATCTTATATAGAAGACCACTGATGTCATACATGGAGCATCTTTAAAAACAAATCATAATAATCTGTAAATCATAAATACGTCAGCTTTCAGGTAGACATGTTCATAACAAACACCAGCGTATTGATCAAGAGCTTCATGATAAAACTGTTTAATGTTTCTGCTCTTTTCAACTGGACAATAATCTCTCAGACAAAAACACAGCGAAAACCAAAGAAACTGTTGAAATATTCTCTTGATCATAATCAATAATCAGAATGATCATGTCATAAACACTAATCATTCACTTTAATCCATGTACATTAAATAATGCAATATCATCATTCACATTTTATCAATATAGAAATATTTATCATAAAAAACACAGACTTTCCAGAATTCTCAATATTAAATATCTTGTTTCTTCAGTGAAGTTTGGTTCAGTTTGTGTTCTGGTGCTTCCTGCTGTGTGACTTCTGCAAGTGGATATAAGATCATTTTTGGAAGAGGAACCAGATTAACCATTGAACCCAGTGAGTACAGAAATAAATGGAAATGATAGAAAACCATAAATGTTTTTTAGAGGAATACAAACGAAACCAGAAGAGCAGACGAAAAGATGAAACGTTGTTTGGCTCAGTGGTGAGAGAGCAGCTGCTGACTGTGATGGAAATTATTGATTTCACTCATCAGGCTCATGAACGCAGCACAAAATAAGAAATAATTCAGTATATAGCACTGTTGAAAACTTGTATCTCCAAAATCTCAGGAAGTAAAAAAGTTTTTAGTAAACATTAAAATTGAAATTTTTTCTGATTTAAACAAGTTTTATTGATCAGAAACTGCTGATTGGAGGTGCAAATAGCATTGAAAGGTGCAAATAAGAAACAAACAAAAAAATAATTTAAAAATAAAAAAAAACTATCCTATGTACAATGAATTTTAGAAAAAATAGAAAAAGTGTTTTGCTTAGCAATAATATGATATAATTAAAATTAATTAAAAATAGTGTCCAGAAAATGTTGACAATTCTGTAATCGACAGCATGAACAGTAAAACAGTTTGTTTAATATCTCAACTGGACAGTAAATGCCCCCATTTAAATTTTATTCATAACGTACATGAATAATCAGTTACTCTTCATGAAAATAGCAACTTTTTAACTGGACAGAAGTCTCTCATGTAGAATTCTTGTTTTTCTGAATGGAGTTTGGTTCAGTATACCTGCTGAGTTTGTGTTCTGGTACTTTATGTTGTGTGAATACTGGAAGTATATATAAGATCATCTTTGGCAGTGGAACCAGATTAACCATTGAAGCCAGTAAGTACTGATAGAGATCATAAACATTATTCATATGAAACATGTTTAAATGCAAAAGTTACAATGTTTTATGTAAGTATTTACAAAACCAGCATAACAGAAAAAAATGTGTTGTTATCTGGACTGTTTGATGAGTGAACAGCTGCAGACAGCAAAGAAATGATTCATTTGATTCATCAGAATCATAAAATCAGCTCAAAATAGAAAATAATTTAGTAAAACTTTTTTGTCAGGAGGAAAACAGTTTTTAAAAAACATGAAAAATTAAATGGATAAAACAAAAAATTTCAACAAGTTTATGAGCAGAAATTGTCCAAAGATTGTCTTGATCAAAACAATAAATCATTCATTAATCAAAAGCATGAAAAATGAAACAGATATATATTAATTTCAATTATTTTAATGAACATTATGACTTTTTAACTGGACAGAAGACTGTAATGTAAAAATATAGTTTTTCTAAATGGAGTTTGGTTCAGTTTGTCACTGCTCAGTTTGTGTTCTGATGCTTCATGTTGTGTGAATACTGGAGCTGCAACTAAACTGATCTTTGGAAGTGGAACCAGATTAACTATTGAACCCAGTAAGTACTGATATCAGAATGAATATCATTAATGTCAAACAAACATTATTGTTAGAACAATTTGTTAAGGAAAGTTAACTGTACGTACGTATGGCATCTAAATTTTATTCATCATATATGAACAGTCATATAATATATGTTTAATGCACAAATAGCAAGTTATTGTTGTGACAGTAGAGCAATCATTCAGACAAAAGTTTGACACGTAAAAATAATCATTTTCTAAATGAAGTTTGGTTCAGTTCGTCACTGCTGAGTTTATGTTCTGGTGCTTCATGTTGTGTGAATACTGGAAATCAAAATAGGCTCATCTTTGGAAGTGGAACCAGACTAACCATTGAACCCAGTAAGTACTGATATAGAGGACCACTGCTGTCATACATGGAGCGTCTTTAAAAAAAAATCATAATCATCAGAAAAGAGTAGCTAAAAGATTTTTTTTTTTTTATTAATGCCCAGATGGGGAAATGTGGGTGTAACAGGCAGCAGCAACAGCAAAGGCAGCAGAAATAAGAAAATACAAAATAAAAAGATGACTATGTATATGCACATTTATACAAATATATTGCAATGAAAAATACTGAAAAATTGCTGAAGGATTTGAGAAACTGGCACATGGAAATTTAAGAATTGATTTAATTAATTCAGTATATGACACTGCTGTCAGGTGGAAAACCTGTATCTCCAAAATGTCAGGAACTAAGAAAACAAAAGTCAAAAATGAGAAATGATCTAATTTAAACAAGTTTTAATGAGCAATAGCTGCTGATTGTCTTGATCATAATAATCAAGTCATCAATGAATAATCGAGAGCATGAACAGTAAAACAGTTTGTTCAATATCTCTACTGGACAGTAAATGTCACCATCTACATTTTATTTATAACGTACATTAATCATCAGTTGCTCTTCATGAAAATAGCGACTTTCTAACTGGACAGAAGTCTCTCATGTAGAAGCTCTGTTTTTCTGAATGAAGTTTGGTTCAGTTTGTTACTGCAGAGTTTATGTTCTGGTGCTTCATGTTGTGTGAATCAAAATAAGATCATCTTTGGCAGTGGAACCAGATTAACGATTGAAACCAGTAAGTACTGATATAGATCATCATCACTATTCATATGGAGCATCTTTAAAGTTGATTTTACGTTTTACAGAAATACATAAAACTACAGTTGAGACACATAAGTCCCTTTGTCTCTGCTGTACAGCAAATGGAAGCATTTATATTTAATGATATATATGGTACATTTATTTGAAATGAATGAAGCAGCTTCTTAGTCTCAAATGTAAAAATGATGATTATATGAGATAAACTGGCTAAATCTAATTTGACCTTGAAAAAAGCAGCGATTTTAGAATTTAATTCAAATATTTAAGTGTAAAATTAAGTTTCCAGTTTTCTAAATGGACTTTGGTTCAGTTTGTTACTGCAGAGTTTGTGTTCTGGTGCTTCATGTTGTGTGACTGGATCAAATCGAAATAAGATCATCTTTGGCAGTGGAACCAGACTAACGATTGAAGCCAGTAAGTACTGATATAGATCATAATCAATATTGATATGGAGCATCTTTAAAAGTAAAACAGTTTACAGGATTACATCAAATTTCGTTCAGTGTCTCTTCAGTGTTTCGTTCAGTCAATGTCAAATTTGATTCATCAGACTCAGAAAATCAGCACCAAACAGAAAATAATTTAGTAAAACTTTGTTCTCAGGAGGAAAACAGTTTTTAAAAAACCTGAAAAATTAAATGGATAAAACAAAAATTTCAACAAGTTTATAAGCAGAAATTGTCCAAAGATTGTCTTGATCAAAATAATAAATTCATCAATTCATTAATCAAAAGCATGAACAATGAAACAGTTATATATTAATTTAAATTACTTTTAATGAACATTATGACTTTTTAACTGGACAGAAGACTGTAATGTAAAAATATAGTTTTTCTAAATGAAGTTTGGTTCAGTTTGTCACTGCTGAGTTTGTGTTCTGGTGCTTCATGTTGTGTGAATGCTGGAAATGAAAGGATCATCTTTGGAAGTGGATCCAGATTAACCATTGATCCCAGTAAGTGTTAAAATAGAATTTGAACATGATCAAAATGAAGCGTCTCTGAAAGGAAACTTTACCTTCATTTCACAGCAGTAAAAACAACAAATAAGAAGCCAAAGTAAAATAACTTGCTCAACTTTTCAGACTTGTAAAATCAGCACAAAGTACAAAATAGTGCACAGGAACTCTGTCAGGTAGAAAACCTGTATCTCCAAATAGTCTACTTTCCATGAATGAAGAAAACTTTATTAGAATTATTATAATTAATCTGCATGATGCTGCGTTTGTGGTGTTATTAAAAGTTTTTAAGAGCTTTAACAAGATGAATCATGACAAACACATCATCCAATCAAGTATTTAAGAAAAGCATCACTAAAACAAACTACTCATTTAAAGGAAATTCAAGCTTTAATTTTTAGTTTTGTGAATGGAGTTTGGTTCAGTTTGGCACTCAGTTTGTGTTCTGGTGCTTCATGTTGTGTGACTGGATCAAATCAAAATAAGATGTTCTTTGGAAGTGGAACCAGATTAACCATTGAAGCCAGTAAGTACTGATATAGATCATAAACATGATTCATATGCAGCATCTTTAAAGTTCATTTTAAGTTTTACAGAAATACATAAAACTACAGTCGAGACACAGAAGTCCCTTTAATGTCTCTGCTGTACAGTAAATGGAAACATTTACATTTAATGATATATATGGTACATTTATTTGAAATGAATGAAGCAGATTCTTAGTCTCAAATGTAAAAATGATGATTATATGAGATGAACTGGCTAAATGTGATTTAACTTTTAAAAGCAGCAATTTTAAAATTAAATTTAAATATTTAAGTGTAAAATTAAGTTTCCAGTTTTCTAAATGAAGTTTGGTTCAGTTCGTCACTGCTCAGTTTGTGTTCTGGTGCTTCATGTTGTGTGAATACTGGAGGTGGATTTAAAATCATCTTTGGAAGTGGAACCAGATTAACCATTGAACCCAGTAAGTAGTGATATTGATCTTATATAGAAGACCACTGATGTTATATATGGAGCACCTTTAAAAACAATTTGTAATAATCAGTCATGAATTACTCAAAAGCAAACAGTTTGTTCAATATCTCTACTGGACAGTAAATGTCACCATCTGCATTTTATTTATAACCTACATTAATCATCAGTTACTCTTCATGAAAATAGCAACTTTCTAACTGGACAGAATATCTTAAGTAAAAATAATATTTTTCTGAATGAAGTTTGGTTCAGTTTATCACTGCTGAGTTTGTGTTCTGGTGCTTCATGTTGTGTGAATAATGGAATGAAGCTCGTCTTTGGAAGTGGAACCAGATTAACCATTGAACCCAGTAAGTAGTGATATTGATCTTATATAGAAGACCACTGATGTCATACATGGAGCATCTTTAAAAACAAATCATAATAATCTGTAAATCATAAATACGTCAGCTTTCAGGTAGACATGTTCATAACAAACACCAGCGTATTGATCAAGAGCTTCATGATAAAACTGTTTAATGTTTCTGCTCTTTTCAACTGGACAATAATCTCTCAGACAAAAACACAGCGAAAACCAAAGAAACTGTTGAAATATTCTCTTGATCATAATCAATAATCAGAATGAGCATGTCATAAACACTAATCATTCACTTTAATCCATGTACATTAAATAATGCAACATCATCATTCACATTTTATCAATATAGAAATATTTATCATAAAAAACACAGACTTTCCAGAATTCTCAATATTAAATATCTTGTTTCTTCAGTGAAGTTTGGTTCAGTTTGTGTTCTGGTGCTTCCTGCTGTGTGACTTCTGCAAGTGGATATAAGATCATTTTTGGAAGAGGAACCAGATTAACCATTGAACCCAGTGAGTACAGAAATAAATGGAAATGATAGAAAACCATAAATGTTTTTTAGAGGAATACAAACGAAACCAGAAGAGCAGACGAAAAGATGAAACGTTGTTTGGCTCAGTGGTGAGAGAGCAGCTGCTGACTGTGATGGAAATTATTGATTTCACTCATCAGGCTCATGAACGCAGCACAAAATAAGAAATAATTCAGTTTATAACACTGCTGTCAGGTGGAAAACTTGTATCTCCAAAATCTCAGGAAGTAAAAAAGTTTTTTGTAAACATAAAAAATGAGAAATTTTCTTATTTACACAAGTTTTAATGATCAGAAACTGCTGATTGTCTTGATCATAATAATCAAGTCATCAATGTATTAATGAGGTAAGATTTTATTAATCTCACAATGGAGAAATTCAGTGACAGAAGCTCTTCAGAACACACAGGGCGGGGGTGCAAATAGTATTGGAAGGTGAAAATAAGAACAACGTAATTGTGCAAATAAGAAACAATAAAAATAATACAAAAATTTTAAAAATAAAGTATTTTATGCACAATGAATTTGAGAAAAAATAGAAAAAGTGTTTTGCTTAGCAATAATATAATATAATTAAATATAATTAAAAATAGTGTCCAGAAAATGTTGAGAATTCTGTAATCGACAGCATGAACAGTAAAACAGTTTGTTCAATATCTCTACTGGACAGTAAATGTCACCGTTTACATTTTATTTATAACGTACATGAATAATCAGTTACTCTTCATGAAAATAGCGACTTTTTAACTGGACAGAAGTCTCTCATGTAGAATTCCTGTTTTTCTGAATGGAGTTTGGTTCAGTATACCTGCTGAGTTTGTGTTCTGGTACTTTATGTTGTGTGAATACTGGAGGTATAAATAAGATCATCTTTGGCAGTGGAACCAGATTAACCATTGAAGCCAGTAAGTACTGATATAGATCATAAACATTATTCATATGAAGCGTGTTTAAATGCAAACTTTACAATGTTTTACATGAATATTTACAAAACCAGCATAACAGAAAAAAATGTGTTATTATCTGGACGGTTTGATGAGTGAACAGCTGCAGACAGCAAAGAAATGATTCATTTGATTCATCAGAATCATAAAATCAGCTCAAAATAGAAAATAATTTAGTAAAACTTTTTTGTCAGGAGGAAAACAGTTTTTAAAAAACATGAAAAATTAAATGGATAAAACAAAAATTTCAACAAGTTTATGAGCAGAAATTGTCCAAAGATTGTCTTGATCAAAATAATAAATTAAATCATTAATCAAAAGCATGAATAATGAAACAGATATATATATTAATTTCAATTATTTTTAATGAACATTATGACTTTTTAACTGGACAGAAGACTGTAATGTAAAAATATAGTTTTTCTAAATGGAGTTTGGTTCAGTTTGTCACTGCTCAGTTTGTGTTCTGGTGGTTCATGTTGTGTGAATAGTGGAACTAAACTGATCTTTGGAAGTGGAACCAGATTAACTATTGAACCCAGTAAGTACTGATATCAGAATGAATATCATTAATGTCAAACAAACATTATTGTTAGAACAATTTGTTAAGGAAAGTTAACTGTACGTACGTATGGCATCTAAATTTTATTCATCATATATGAACAGTCATATAATATATGTTTAATGCACAAATAGCAAGTTATTGTTGTGACAGTAGAGCAATCATTCAGACAAAAGTTTGACACGTAAAAATAATCATTTTCTAAATGAAGTTTGGTTCAGTTCGTCACTGCTGAGTTTATGTTCTGGTGCTTCATGTTGTGTGAATACTGGAAATCAATATCGGCTCATCTTTGGAAGTGGAACCAGACTAACCATTGAACCCAGTAAGTACTGATATAGAAGACCACTGCTGTCATACATGGAGCGTCTTTTAAAAAAAATCCTAATCATCAGAAAAGAGTAGCTAAAAGATTTTTTTTTTTTTTTTATTAATGCCCAGATGGGGAAAAGTGTTTGTTCCAGGCAGCAGCAACAGCAAAGGCAGCAGAAATAAGAAAATACAAAATAAAAAGATGACTATGTATATGCACATTTATACAAATATATTGCAATGAAAAATACTGAAAAATTGCTGAAGGATTTGAGAAACTGGCATGTGGAAATTTAAGAATTGATTTAATTAATTCAGTATATGACACTGCTGTCAGGTGGAAAACCTGTATCTCCAAAATGTCAGGAACTAAGAAAACAAAAGTCAAAAATGAGAAATGATCTGATCTAAACAAGTTTTAATGAGCAATAGCTGCTGATTGTCTTGATCATAATAATCAAGTCATCAATGAATAATCGAGACCATGAACAGTAAAACAGTTTGTTCAATATCTCTACTAGACAGTAAATGTCACCATCTACATTTTATTTATAACGTACATTAATCATCAGTTGCTCTTCATGAAAATAGCGACTTTTTAACTGGACAGAAGTTTTTCTGTGTTTTTCTGAATGAAGTTTGGTTCAGTTTGTTACTGCAGAGTTTATGTTCTGGTGCTGCATGTTGTGTGAATCAATATAAAATGACCTTTGGCAGTGGAACCAGATTAACCATTGAATCCAGTAAGTACTGATATAGATCATAAACATTATTCCTATGCAGCATCTTTGAAGTTAATTTTACATTTTACAGAAATACAAAAAAACTACAGTCGAGACACAGAAGTCCCTTTAATGCCTCTGCTGTACAGTAAATGGAAACATTTATATTTAATGATATATATCGTACATTTATTTGAAATGAATGAAGCAGCTTCTTAGTCTCAAATGTAAAAATGATGATTATATGAGATAAATTGGCTAAATGTGATTTAACTTTTAAAAAGCAGCAATTTAAGAATTGAATTTGATATGATATGATACGACATTTAAGTGTAAAATTAAGTTTCCAGTTTTCTAAATGGAGTTTGGTTCAGTTCGTCACTGCTCAGTTTGTGTTCTGGTGCTTCATGTTGTGTGAATACTGGAGGTGCATCTAAACTCGTCTTTGGAAGTGGAACCAGATTAACCATTGAACCCAGTAAGTTGTAATAAACATCATAATAATTATTTCTATGAGGCGTCTTAAAAAGCAAACTTTGCCTGTTTGACCTGTTTCAAAGATAAAAACTTGTAGTTATCTGGACTGAGTGACTCGCAGCTGCTGACAGTGAAGGAAATGATTCATTCAACTCCTCACAATCATAAAATCAAAGTAGAAAATAAGTCAATATGGCTTATTGAAAACTTGTATCTCCACAATGTCATTAACTATGAAAAAAGAAGAATCATTCAGCTAAAACTGTGATTTAAACCAGTTTCAAATTCAATTAATGAGCGTTAATTCGAAAATCAATATGATAATCCAAAGACAAATAATTCAAACTGTTAAATCTGGATATTTCCGTTAATGAGCTGTTTTTCTGAATGAAGTTTGGTTCAGTTTATCACTGCTGAGTTTGTGTTCTGGTGCTTCCTGTTGTGTGAATAATGGAAATAAGATTGTCTTTGGAAGTGGAACCAGATTAACCATTGAACCCAGTAAGTAGTGATATTGATCTGAAGTTGATTTTATTCTATATAGAAGACCACTGATTTTATACATGGAGCATCTTTAAAACAAATCTTAATAGTCACTAAGTAAATGTCACTATCTGCATTTTATTTCTAACGTACATTAATAATCAGTTACTCTTCTTGAAAATAGCAACTTTCTAACTGGACAGAAATATCTTACGTAAAAATAATGTTTTTCTGAATGAAGTTTGGTTCAGTTTGTTACTGCAGAGTTAATGTTCTGGTGCTTCATGTTGTGTGACTGGATCAAATCAATATAAGATCATCTTTGGAAGTGGAACCAGATTAAGGATTGAAGCCAGTAAGTACTGATATAGATCATAAACATTATTCATATGCAGCATCTTTAAAGTTTATTTTAAGTTTTACAGAAATACATAAAACTACAGTCGAGACACAGAAGTCCCTTTAATGTCTCTGCTGTACAGTAAATGGAAACATTTATATTTAATGATATATATGGTACATTTATTTGAAATGAATGAAGCAGATTCTTAGTCTCAAATGTAAAAATGATGATTATATGAGATAAACTGGCTAAATGTGATTTAGCTTTTAAAAAGCAGCGATTTTAGAATTGAATTTAAATATTTAAGTGTAAATGGAGTTTGGTTCAGTTCGTCACTGCTCAGTTTGTGTTCTGGTGCTTCATGTTGTGTGAATACTGGAGGTGCATCTAAACTCGTCTTTGGAAGTGGAACCAGATTAACCATTGAACCCAGTAAGTTGTAATAAACATCATAATAATTATTTCTATGAGGCGTCTTAAAAAGCAAACTTTGCCTGTTTGACCTGTTTCAAAGATAAAAACTTGTAGTTATCTGGACTGAGTGACTCGCAGCTGCTGACAGTGAAGGAAATGATTCATTCAACTCCTCACAATCATAAAATCAAAGTAGAAAATAAGTCAATATGGCTTATTGAAAACTTGTATCTCCACAATGTCATTAACTATGAAAAAAAGAAGAATCATTCAGCTAAAACTGTGATTTAAACCAGTTTCAAATTCAATTAATGAGCGTTAATTCGAAAATCAATATGATAATCCAAAGACAAATAATTCAAACTAAAAAGATAATGTTTTTCTGAATGAAGTTTGGTTCAGTTTGTTACTGCAGAGTTTGTGTTCTGGTGCTTCATGTTGTGTGACTAGATCAAATCAAAATAAGATCATCTTTGGCAGTGGAACCAGACTAACGATTGAAGCCAGTAAGTACTGATATAGATCATAATCAGTGTTCATGTGGAGCATCTTTAAATGTAAAACAGTTTACAGGAATACATCAAATTTCATTCAGCATCTTTGAAGTTAATTTTACGTTTTTCAGAAATACATACAACTACAGTCGACACAGAAGTCCCTTTAATTTCTCTGCTGTACAGTAAATGGAAACATTTATATTTAATGATATATATGGTACATTTATTTGAAATGAATGAAGCAGCTTCTTAGTCTCAAATGTAAAATGATGATTATATGAGATAAACTGGCTAAATGTGATTTAACTTTCAAAAAGCAGCGATTTTAGAATTTAATGTAAATATTTAAGTGTAAAACTAAGTTTCCAGTTTTCTAAATGGAGTTTGGTTCAGTTTGTCACTGCTGAGTTTATGTTCTGGTGCTTCCTGTTGTGTGAATAATGGAAATAAGATTGTCTTTGGAAGTGGAACCAGATTAACCATTGAACCCAGTAAGTAGTGATATTGATCTGAAGTTGATTTTATTCTATATAGAAGACCACTGATTTTATACATGGAGCATCTTTAAAACAAATCGTAATAATCACTAAGTAAATGTTACTATCTGCATTTTATTTCTAATGTACATTAATAATCAGTTACTCTTCTTGAAAATAGCAACTTTCTAACTGGACAGAAATATCTTATGTAAAAATAATGTTTTTCTGAATGAAGTTTGGTTCAGTTTGTTACTGCTGAGTTTGTGTTCTGGTGCTTCATGTTGTGTGACTGGATCAAATCGAAATAAGATCATCTTTGGCAGTGGAACCAGACTAACGATTGAAGCCAGTAAGTACTGATATAGATCATAATCAATATTGATATGGAGCATCTTTAAAAGTAAAACAGTTTACAGGATTACATCAAATTTCATTCAGTGTCTCTTCAGTGTTTCGTTCAGTAAATGTCAAATTTGATTCATCAGAATCATAAAATCAGCACCAAACAGAAAATAATTTAGTAAAACTTTGTTGTCAGGAGGAAAACAGTTTTTAAAAAACCTGAAAAATTAAATGGATAAAACAAAAATTTCAACAAGTTTATGAGCAGAAATTGTCCAAAGATTGTCTTGATCAAAATAATAAATTCATCAATTCATTAATCAAAGGCATGAACAATGAAACATAATATATTTATTTAAAATATTTTTAATTAACATTATGACTTTTTAACTGGACAGAAGACTGTAATGTAAAAATATAGTTTTTCTAAATGAAGTTTGGTTCAGTTTATCACTGCTGAGTTTGTGTTCTGGTGCTTCATGTTGTGTGAATAGTGGAGCTGCAACTAAACTGATCTTTGGAAGTGGAACCAGATTAACTATTGAACCCAGTAAGTACTGATGTAGATCATAATCAATATTTCTATGAGGCCTCTTTAAAACCACTCTTTACAGTATTTGACACAAATATTTACAGATTAACAGATAAAAAAGAGCAAGTGCAGTTGTTTTTAGTTCAAACTGTGTCTTACTTCTGTCACTGGAATGTAATAATTCAATTAGAAGTCTCAAATGTAGAAACAAGGTTATTCTAAATGAAGTTTGGTTCAGTTCACCACTGCTGAGTTTGTGTTCTGGTGCTTCGTGTTGTGTGAATACTGGAGGTATAAAGATCGTCTTTGGAAGTGGAACCAGGTTAAACATTGAACCCAGTAAGTACTGATATAGAAAATGAACATCTTACTGTAACAGACTGTCTCCATCATATTAATCATGATCAATACTGTCCATCTACTGAGCCTGTTTTGAAGCATCAGTGCATTTATTTAGTGCATCATTGCCAAAACGATTTGTTCAGAATGTTAACTGAACCGTACGTATGGCTGTTGCATTTTATTTATATATGAACAATCATATTATATTTAATGCACAAATAGCAAGTTATCTTTGTGACAGAACAGCAATCATTCAGACAAAAGTTTGACATGTAAAAATAGTCATTTTCTAAATGAAGTTTGGTTCAGTTCGTCACTGCTCAGTTTGTGTTATGGCCCTTCATGTTGTGTGAATGCTGGATATAAACTGATCTTTGGGAGTGGAACCAGATTAAACATTGAACCCAGTAAGTACTGATATAGGTCATCATCCATATTTCTACAGATCATAATCAGTATTATTACGAGATGTATATAAAAAAAAAGAATAGAATAGCTGCCGACAGTGATGGAAATAATTAATTTGACTCGTCAGAATCATAAAATAAACAGAGAGGAAATAATTCAGTATAACACCGTTGAAAAACTTGTATCTCCAAAATGTCAGCTATAAGAAACTGAGTAAATAGTTTCAGGATAAAATCATCAACTCAGCCTCATCCAAACTTTGAAATGAAGTTTGGTTCAGTTTGTCACTCTGAGTTTGTGTTATGGTTCTTCATGTAGTGTGAACTTTGGTGGTGGAACTAAGGTCATCTTTGGACGTGGAACCAGATTAAACATTGAACCCAGTAAGTTGTGATGAATATTATTTATATGGAACTGAACATTCAACCAACTTTGAACGCTGACGAGTGAACAGTGTGATCATAATAATCAAATACATCAACTGAGAAAGTTTATCAGAATTATTAGTTTCGGCATATTGATCAAAAGTATCAACACTGAAACACTTGGCTCAGTATCTCCATGGTAAACAGACAGACGTCTCTAATGTTAAAAACACTGTTTTTCAAATGGAGTTTGGTTCAGTTCATCAGTCTGCTGAGTTTGTGCTATGCTGCTTCATGTTGTGTGACTGGAGGTGCAAATCAATATAAAATCATCTTTGGAAGTGGAACCAGGTTAAAGATTGAACCCAGTAAGTACTGATACAGATTAGAACTCAGAGTTTGCAGGTTTGAAGTTAATAACAGACTTGAAACGGGTTCAGAAAACCTCAATGGTTTAAAGATTGTCATATTACTCATACAATCATACGTCAGATGAGCTTGTACGAACCAAAACATGAATTTATTAGAGTATCATTGCTAAAAAAGTTTATTCAGAATCTCTACTGTACTGTAAATATAAAAAAATATTTTATTTGTAATATATACATTTTATTAGAATATATAATATAAATTTAATGTACAAATAGCAGCTTATTGTTGTGACAAAACTAAAAAGACAAACTCTCAAATCTAAAAAACAATTATTTTCTAAATGGAGTTTGGTTCAGTTCATGTTCAGTATCTCTATTTTACAGTAAACATAGCCATTTACATTATTTGTAATTTTTATTAATCATCAATGAAATTATTGAAAATAGTGTCGTGTTCAGTTTGTTGCTCGACTCAGTTTCTGTTCTGGTGCTTCTTGTTGTGTGAATACTGGAAATCAAAAGATGACCTTTGGAAGTGGAACCAGATTAAACATTGAACCCAGTAAGTTCTCAATCATATTCAATATTTAAATAATCTCTAAAAGCAAACATGATAGTGTTTTACTTAATTACATTGATCATTATAATTAATTAATTGATCAGCACGAACACTAAAACACCTCAATATCACTACTGGTCAGTTAATATTAAAATTGAAAATATAGTAAATAGAAGTTTGGTTCAGTGTCGCACTCTGTTTGTGTTATGGTGCTTCATGTTGTGTGAATACTGGATATAAGATGATCTTTGGAAGTGGAACCAGACTAAACATTGAGCCCAGTAAGTACTGAAATAAAGAATCAATGTTATAAATATTATGAATATTATAAATAATGAATATTATTTCTGTGGAGCATCGATAAAAGCAACTTTCTTTGTTTTAGTCACACATAACTAGACTAGACGATAAAAATGATAGAAATTTGTATTCAGCTGCTGACTGTGATGGAACGGAAAAAATACAAAGTAGAAATAAGTGAAAACAGTGTAACAGGTGTTATATAGTAAAAAACATGGCAATGTCAGTATTTCAGAGACAAAAACTTTTTATTTCATCTGGATGATCATTAAAGATTTAAAGACATTTTATGAGACTAATAATAAATACATCAACCAAGGAAGCGTTAAAAAATCAGTTTGTTCCATTTTATCTTCTGTACAGTAAATATTAGAGGCTACGTATTATTTATGATACACATTTTTAAGGTGCAAGTATTTTAATAAAAAGAGCAGCTCGTTTTGATGAGGGACAGAAAAATATGTTTTTAAATGAAGTTTGGTGCAAAGCGACAGTCTGCTGAGTTTGTGTTACGGTGCTTCATGTTGTGTGAAAGCTGGAGGTCAGTTTAGGATCATCTTTGGAAGAGGAACCAGATTAACCATTGAAACCAGTAAGTGCTGATACTGATGATCAACATGGTGCTCATGAAACCAGTGCAAAGTAGAAAACAGTCTAGTGCAGCCTTGTTGGTAAAAAGAGACAAAAGTAAAGTAATTTTTCAGATGACGTTTGGTGCAGTTTGTTCCTGAGTTTGCGTTCTGGTGCTTCATGTTGTGTGAATACTGGAGGTCAGTTTAGGATCATCTTTGGAAGAGGAACCAGATTAACCATTGAAACCAGTAAGTAATAATATAGATTAGAAGCATTAATATGGAGCATATTTGCAGTAAAAAGTAAAGGTTTTATTGGAATATATAGAAAACTTAAATAGAAGAACTCCTATAGGCATAAAAACATGAGAAAAAATAGTTAAAACAGGAAATGTAAACAAAAAAGTATAAAAAGATTTCAAGGCAAATGTGGTTGGTCATCATGTGAAGAATTAACCAAAGCTGACATTTGGTGTGTGTCTTTTTATCCCTCAGTTTGTCTGCAGGGTCTCAGTTTAGTGCTGGTGTCTGTGAGGGTTTTTATCAGCGATAGATAGATAGATATAGATAGATAGATATACTTTATTTATCCCAAGCTGGGAAACTGCAGTGCAGCAGCAGCATTACACACAGTGAAATAAGTGAAAATAAGACTATAAAGAACAAACTATACATAATAAAAATATAAAAATAGCGAGCAGTAAAAAGATTATATACATAACAATAGTAATAAAATAGCCAAATAGTAAACAGTAGTAAAAGTATTGCACAAATAAGAATATCAAAAGCGAATGGCAGTGAAAATAAAGTGTACCGTGACTGTAGGAACAAACTATATATAATAAAATATCGAAATAGCAAGCAGTAAAAAATTATATACATAATAATAAAATATCAAAAGCAAACAGTAGTGGTAAGAAGTATTGTATTATTATTATTATTTTCAGCTGTTATTGTACAGTGTAATGGCATGTAGTGAGGAATAAGATGCTGCTTCATCGAGGAATCATAAGCTTCAGTCACTGAAATTTGATTAAAGCGTGAAAATCTGAGAGAAAACGAGCAGAAACTTTCCTGAACACACTCACATGTTCAGGGTGGATTTCTGCACATAAACGAGCTCAGCAGTCGCTCGGCGTCTGTTTTGCGACTCGGTTTGAGTTCGGCCGTCGTGCGCTGCAGGGTTTTCGTACTCAGGCTTCAAACTGTGTGACTGCTAACAAGATCGTCTTTGGCAGCGGCACCAAACTTCATGTTGATGCCAGTAAGTTGAATTCTTTTCATTCTGTGGTAAAAAATCTGATGGTTTAAAGTTAAAGTCCACAATCTTGGTTACAAAATCCTGTACAAACATTCTCCACCGAGACAGAAGATACAGATTCAAGATACTGAAGCAACGCACGACTCGAATGAAGCAAAACATGAAGCTAACGTTGGGAAGTCTCAGCTTAAAAACAAGCATAAAAATCTTCATTTAACTGACAATTCAGTCAAAGAAAGTTCCTCAAACTGTTGAATATTAAAATTTAAATCACAAAATTCTCTGAAAACCTGAAAAATGGCCAAACTGAAGTCCAGCTTCTCTTTGGTTTAGTTCCACAAACGCTGATGTTTGGAATATTTTTACTAATATTTCACATAATATTTGTCTACAGTGAAAAGTTATGTATTATATATGTTGAACTCTGGTGTGAAAATGTGAGGACCTCTGAGGGTTTTTGTCCTGTCAGTTCGTACTGTGGGAATAACGTTGGCAGGACGACGTTTGGAGCTGGAATCACGCTGACTGTTCAGACACGTGAGTGATCTCAAATCAATCATTCACAACTCAGATGAGCTCTGCTCCAGACGCTGCTTTGTAAACTGATCATATCACTCATTGATTATGTCACTCATTGACTCACTGTCCAAAACTTTGTTTCCTTCCCTGGTTAAAAACAGGTAGATATACATGTAGCACAACTGACTGCAGGTGATGTGGTTAAATCCATCTCTGCTTCTTCACACATCAGTTATTGAGTTATTGTAGCAACACAAGAGAACTGAAGAGCAAAATAATAGAAAGAAAGAAGAGAAGTTCCATAAATAATTATTATTAATTCTCCAGTCTCTACACGTTTGCTGAAAATGAAATTAACTAAATACAAATCGACAAATTCAAAGAAACCATCAAATGTTTAACAGTATTTTAATGTTAAGAGTTTTGTTAATGTGACTTCAATCCAGGTAACACTGAGGCAATGACTTCATTATAAACAGGGTCTGAACTCATTTTGAATTTCTAAAAAATCCATTTTGACTGTTAATTGCAGTGATGCACAGACTTTGTACCTGTGCATCTAATACAGTCCGTCCAGATGTTGCTCTGCGGCATCAGCTCGCTGCACAGTTCATGTCATGGTGTGTCGTGTTGTGTGAATTCTGGAACTTACAAGCTGGTCTTTGGCTCGGGGATCAGACTGAACGTCGTCACCAGTGAGTCCACTTACACGGGTTTTAAAATCTTTTTTAGAATTCAGCATCCAGAATCCGACCCTTTATTTCTAGATCCTGAACGGGTTCAGTCATCTCAGATCTTTAATAGAGGAGACCTGATTCTGAGTTCACACACCTCAGCTGTTAGCGTATCGCTTAGCGTCACTTTCTTTAAACGCCATCGTGGCATCACTGCTGGTGGGTGAAAAACTCGTATATCAAAGTTTGGCGACTCGTCTTATTGTTCAGTAAGTTGAATCTTGATATGCTGTTTTAGACCCTCACACTCATATTACAGTAAAATGTTCTGATGTGCAGCTAAAATGTTTCTGTTGCCCTGAAATATTGACATGACATCATGTTTGTTCTCCATCTGTGGGTCCATGATCACAAGATTTCTGAGATTAAAGGAGAAATTCCTCAATGTGTTATCAGGACATATTTTCTGGTAAATAACGCAAAACTAGAGGAGAAAACAAGCTAATGATTTAGTCTTTAACTTATGTTTGATGTGCCATTTTGATTCCACAACACAAAATTATTCAAAGCATTCACATTTAATAATTATTGTGCTTCAGTCCAAATATCATTAAGTTTAACTCAAAGTAGCTGCTACTCTTGTTTTACTTATCTTTAATCTTTGATTTGTGTTTGTGGTGTATGGTCATGAGGAGATGGCTCATGTAATTATTGTTTAGATCACAGCTACTGTGTGACTATTACTGCAAACTACAGACTCATTTTTGGAGAAGGAACCAAACTAACTGCACAGAGCAGTGAGTATTAAGATAATCAGCTTTCATCAGCAGTTTACATCATGTAACTTATCGTGTCTGACTGCCTGGAAATGTACATTTCTGGCCTAATATTTCAGCAGAAAGTTGTTATTGAGAGGAATTTAATATTTTTACAAGCACTAAAAATCACATCGACCCTTCATACTGTAAACAAACTTTCAGAATGATTTTCATAATTAGTGAGAAGACAGTCAAGTGTTCTCCAAAATGTCAACTCCTTCGCAAAGTAAGTGAATAAGTAACGCTTTATTTATTTCAGACTTTTTAAAACACAAAGTTACATGTTTCTTCACACGCACAGAAACAACAAAGAAATAAGGAAAGGAAAGAAAAGAGCATAATTTGAGCTTTTTTATTTAATGGGTTAAAATGGTCCCACAGAGCAAAACATCACCAGCCAACTTTTCCAACCAAAACTACCCATTTTTACCTGACAGCAGTCAATGGTTTGATTTTCAGGATATTTACCTTCTTAAACCAAGTTTGACGCACAAGTTGCTCCATCTCATTAATTAATTTTAAATTACTTAAATTGTAGTGACATTTTTCTTCTGACATTTGTAAAGACGCCACATTTTGAGCTGATTTTGGGGGAAAATTACACACAGGATATCTGGAATATTTCCATTACGAGGAATAAAGAAGATTAATGTTGAATGATGAAGGTTAATGTTTTGGCTTTATTAGAAACTGAAACCTGAGAATACACAAAAAGAAAATTTAATCCATCTATATGCAGACGATGTGATTCTATTCATGAGTGTGAGCTCTGTAGTTATTGATGAGGACAGAAACACGGTGAGACTGCAACAGGAAACAGAAAATTATTTTTTGGAGAAGGAATTCAGTTGACTGTTGAATCCAGTGAGTATTATTTCAACTTTTTAAGTATCTCTGCTGCATTTAGATATTAAACAGCAATAAAAAATACAGAGTATATATATGATATCTAATTTCCATGTCTACATGTACTGAATGCCTACATGTTAAGCCCCAGTACAGTCTCTATAATGATAAATAATCCACTGTTTGACTGATTTTCATGTAGTTTTTGCTTTAGAAATACCTAACAAAACATGTAGTGTATTCAAATAAAAAATGCGTTGATCCATAAAGTCCAAAACATCTTTCATTATAAATGTGAAAGTTCTCAAACATATTTCTGCACTGAACAATCGCTCTGTAGTAATTTATTTTTAATTCACCTATGATTTGTCAACTGTCACTGGTGCATCTGCATGAGGAAATGGTTGATGTAGTTATTGTTCAGATCAGACTGACTGTGTGACTTCGTCTGGAAACTGGAAAATCATTTTTGGAAAAGGAATCAGACTGACTGTTGAGAGCAGTGAGTATCCCGAACACGAATCCTGAGAACTAAAAAAAGAAACACAGACTGTTAGTTCACATATGCCGCCCTGCTGTTTGTCAGCACACAGTCTGAACCATAATGGTCGGTAATATCACTACGACTGAAAAGCTTTATTATTATATTAGTAAAGTTTAATGTGTGTAGTAAGTTTGTCACTGAATAATTCAACAATGACTCAAAAGACCAACCTGGTTATAAGCTAAAATAACAAATCATTAGACTTTTATTCTAATTTTTTTTTAGACTTAGAGAAGTGCTTTATATTAGTATTTGGAAGGAAGGAATCAAACTGACTTTGGTCAGTGTCACTAATGTAATCTACGATGGCACAGTGTGGTGATGTTTAAAGACTGTCACACAGTTAAACAAAGATGGTATCAGTTAATTACTGTTCAAAGTGAAATGACTCAATGTGGACTCAGTGTCCAAAGTTCAGCAGTTCAGTACGTCCATCATGGTTCTGGGACCTTGGCTGGACTGTGACACAGCAGCTGGGTTGGTCTTGCTGGGTTTATGTTGCTGTTACAGTTAAACTTTCTGGATTCGTCCTCTACAAACTAAACATGTGGCATTTCTCATTTTTACTTTTTGGTCCTTTTGTTGGCTAACCATGCAACCTGCAAAAGCCAAAATTTAAAGCTTCTTTATTTTGCGACAATTGAGAGATTTGTGTGGACATCACTGAGACATTTCGTAGTCATAATTTGATTTCGTAATTTTTTACCTGAGCTTTCCTCATGCTATGAAACTTAAGAAATCGTTTAGTGTGCTTTTTTACCCCTAATTTGATTTCAATAATTATTGATTTCATGTCACTTAGTTGTTGTTATTTAAGCAGACTGAAGCAGCTGCAGTTCATGTGGTTATTGTTGAGCTCAGATCCACTGTGTGACTTCTGGATCTGGAAACTTTAAACTGATGTTTGGAGACGGAATCAGACTAATCGTAGAAACCAGTGAGTATCAAAACTTCACATATTTATCTCGATTTTATTCAGTTTCAGTTGTTTATATGCTTTAATGCTGACACAACTCAAAGTAAGAAGCTTATGGCTGTAAATATCAAGGTGGCTACAATATAAAATATAAAAACGCTGACTAACTTCTAACACATTTCAGCACTGAGCATCATCAGCATGTTTGACTATGAGGTCTAAAAATTTGCTCTTTCAGTGAAACTCTGTTTACTGCTCGTTAATAGCTAAATTAGCTGTTCTGAACCGGTTTCGTTAGTGTGAGTTGAAGCGGGAGCAGTCCATGCAGTTAGTGTTCAGAGCAGATCCACTGTGTGACTGCTGGAGGAAACCAAAAACTCTTTTTTGGAGAAGGAACCAAACTAATCGTAGAAACCAGTGAGTATCAACAATTCCCATCCTCATTAGATAAAATGAATTATCATGTGTTTGTTGGCTGTTTATGCATATTTGGTATTGACAGTTAAAATAAAGCCAGTTATGGTTGGAAATATATATGACTGATACATTCTGATGACAGTGTTGCTAATTGAAAGAGTTGCCTGAATAATCACTAGAACGCAGCGAAGGCAACAGGTTGTGTGTTGACAGAATGCAAACACACATGTTGAGTTTATCATTTCTGAGTCGATCAGATGATCATTATAGAGTTTGTTTGGTCTCTTTAGTCATTTTGAGAGAACACATGGTTATCAGCATTTTTCATTTTCAACGGTGATTTTTCATTTGGTCTTGTGAACCCCTGTGAAACAACTAATTATGTCTGAGATACAGATAGTATTGTTTGCAGATGATGTGCTTGAATCCATCACTGTATTGTTCCACCTCAGTTAATGTTCTGAGTAGACTCATTGTGTGACTGGTGCTGGTGCTTGACAGTGCATCATGATTAAAAAGCATTTATTTTCTGTAGATTTTGTTTTGAGCAAAGCTTACAAAAAATGTGTAGCTTCATAATGAAGCTGTCTAATCCGTGTAGTAATTGCTCAGAGCAGATCCACTGTGTGACTGCCGGAGGAGGAAACCTTAAACTCTTTTTTGGACAAGGAACCAAACTAATTGTAGAAATCAGTGAGTATCTAAACTTCACACATTTCAAAGGATTTTAAGGAATTAATCTGTGTTTGTTGGCTGCTCATTCTGAGATATTATTTGTTACTCATGCAACTGAAAGTAAAGGTCAAGTCAATTTTATATTCACAAAGCCCAAAATCATAAACGTCCCTTATAGGGCTATATGTCCAATTTAAACATTTTGACAAAAATTGTATCGTTAATTTAAGCTGTCAGCATCGACCCTTATGTACATTTTATTAGTTGTGTTATTAGATGTATGAAGCCCTTCAAAGTTATCCAGAATCCTGAAAGCTCTTCAGACCTCACAGAAATCATACAAACAGTATCACAGTCAGTCCATGTCTGGGTTTATGTGGTTGGGTTTTTCAGAGTGTGTCATACTCTGGAGCATCTAAACTCATCTTTGGATCTGGCATCAAACTGACAGTTGGCTCCAGTAAGTGAAAATAAATGTATGATCTCATTTTGATGATTTAAGTATCAACCTTATATCTGTTGTTTCACTGATGTCCAGCTGGTTTGACTTGGTTCCTTAGAAATGAGATACATGGTTTCTGTCTGACAGGAACATTGTAGTAGATGCTTAGACGCACACAAGCTAACACACAAATAAACAACCAAACCATTAAGTCCCCTTTGCAACATTTTTTTAGCCGTAAATAATTTTCAACCATTTAATTGAACCATTTCCAGTCAGTTTTAATTTGCCTTGTTTGTAAAGTCCATGTAGTTATTGTTCAGATCACACTCGCTGTGTGACTACTGGAGGGAACAGGAGGCTGGTTTTTGGAAAAGGAACCAAACTAATAGTTGAAATGAGTGAGTATGAAGAATCTGAGTTTTCAGCAGTGGCTGACATATCTGTTAGGTTGTTCATGCCATTGAATTTTTGCCATTTCATAAAAATACTCTTTTCATAATTGATGTGATTATGGATAAAACAAAGTCACATGAACATCAGCAGTTTTTTAAAGTGCAACAGAAACCTAAAAGATTTCAGAATATTTAGTTAAAATATAGGTTTAAGCTAACAGCAGCCTGTATCCACACAGTTGTCAGTAGTCTGTCAGTAAGGGTACAGCTGTTTGCAGATGATGTGATGCACTTCATTACTGTTCAGTTCTTTATGATGCACTTTTTTGTTGAGAGGCCAAACACTGTGTGATTGGGATGGGGAACTGGAAGAAACTCATTTTTGGGAAGGGCATCAAACTGATGGTGGAGGACAGTAAGTTTGATTATTGTTATGAATTATCTCCAGTTTCTGGAATAGAAATAAACTAATGATACTTGACAGGACAAATATCTGCTTCACCCTGTCCATCAGTTCTTGCAGAGAGGTCAACCTGTTGCATTATTAACCCATTATTTTACTGTTCTGATTGTGCAGCAAATTAAAAGTACAACTTTAAATACCTGACAGGTCCATTACAACAGAAAACATATTGTGTTGCGTATGAACAAATATTCACACATATCATTACTGCGTATAATGATCCATTTATTTGTGACGACACCTCTCTGTATTTACTCTAAAACCTCAGTAAAGAAAAGAACAGCAGTAGCGGGCATGTCAGCAGGACACACTGATGAAAATGTTAAACCTTGTTTCACAGTATCGCTCCACGACCCCTAAATAACTTCCTAAATTACATACAGCAAAAAGTAGTAAAATAGAGTACTTCTGCTGTTAAACCGGTTTGTTAGTCCGTGTTTGTTAGATGCCTCAGGAACTCTTCATCCTGGACTCAGAGTTTCTGTCATTAGATTTCTTTCTGTGTGAATAATTATGGGAACAAGATCATCTTTGGCTCCGGCACTGAACTGAAAGTCGAGTCAAGTAAGTTACTTTATTCACTTGTCAGGAATGTTGTTTTAGCTAATGTAACTTTGAATTCACCGTTTTCCAGCTGGTTCTACCCCAGCAACATAAATACTTCGAGAAATGTTCCCTTTAGTGTCGACAGAAACACAGCTTTTAAAGTCCTGGTAACCTTTGAAATGATTCCATTTTCTTTTAATGCTCATCTATAACAGCATTATTTGTCAAATGTAGCTGTACTCATCCTTAAATTATCCTTTAAGCCGGATAAGTATTAGAGACTGTTCACCTTTTCAATATAAATCAAGCAACTTCATGCAGAAATAGTTGATAGCTGTGTAATTGTAATAGTTGATTATTGATCTCTGGGTTTACGCACTTGGGTCTCTCATTGTGTGACTGGTTATGGAAACTCAAAAATGGTCTTTGGTTCTGGCACAAAGCTGACAGTTATATCAAGTAAGTTATTTTATTTATTTGTAATAAATGATGGTTGACCTAAAGCAACTTTCTAAGCTTAACATTTTCATTTGGATTTACTCCACCAGCAGCTTAAATATAAATATAAACTAGAAAATTAAACCATTAGCTAAACCTGGTTAAGACAAAAATGCAGTAATCATTTCATCTCTGAAAAGCTGCATTACTGTTTACATGTTTCTTTAATCTTTCAGTTAGTGATGCTCATTCCCAATTCCTTTTACACTAAATAAGATGTATATACTGCACTTATACTTTGATACATATAAGTAAAGGTGCCAAATGAGGAAAAAGTCAGTATCATCAATTTAACTAATACAAAGCTCATCTTTGGTTCTGGCACCAAACTTATAGTTGGATCAGGTAAAATGTTCTCCATGTTTAAAGAAGGATGGCTGGGTTCTGATTCTTTTCAGTTGCTCAAATGTCCACAAGCAGTTTCTGTACACCATGTTTCATTGGTGAAATATGACACAAGAAATCAGGATTTGTTTTTGCCTTGTTTAAACATGAGTAGAGTAGTTTCATGAGAACAGAGTCCACATCTCTGACCTCAGGGTTTACGTAGTTGGCTTTTTTATTGTGTGTCTGGCTTTTCAAATAGCAAACTCATCTTTGGCTCTGGCACAAAACTGCTGATTGAATCACGTAAGTTATTAAACTGTTTGATTTAATTTACCTTTTTTTTTCATGTGGTTCCTCAGTGGCTAAAATGTCCGCCAGCAGCTCATAAACAAATATAAAACACCAGAGTAACCTTTAGTTCAGACAAAAACGTTGCTTTTATAACTTTCATTTAGTCCTGAAATCATTTCACTTCTGAAATATTATATAATATGATATCCTGTACTGTCTTGTGCTACATGTTTGAAATGTTCGTCTTTTCTTTGGAAAGGGGACCAAACTAAGAGCAGAGAGCTGGAAAATGATTAAAGTTAACAAGTAAGATTAAAAAATGGGCTGGGAAAAAAATTCAGCTAACCAGATGATTTATTCAGATGAAAACGCTCCTGAGAATTATTTATCCAGAGTATATGATGTGATTTCATATGTCACAGTTTTAAACTTTGGATTCAGCCCAGAAAGAAAAAAGAGGAGACCGACGGTTTGAGGAAAGGATCAAATCGATTGATCAGCTGATTGTTGAGGTAGTTTGTAGTTTTTGTAAAGATGAGATCCACTGTGTGACTGCTTCAGGATCAAACTGGAGACTTTTCTTTGGAGAAGGAACCAAACTGATTGTCGAAAGCAGTGAGTAGAAATACGCAAATATTCAACAAGCAAATTAGTCTTTGTTCTGACGAACAAACACGCGATGAAACGCAACTCAGAAAAGTCTAATTCATAGTTCGAGACATTGTTGCCGTTCATGAATTATGTCCTTGACGAGCGCACTGATCAGTGAACAGCCATCAGTCGTCTTTAAGTTTGAAAATTTCAACTTTTTCACATATTAATATCCTGCATTAAATGCTGCTGTTAATGGCGTGAAGTAAGTGATATCACTCAAATACATGGTCAAGAAGAAATGTTTTTTTTGACAAAGAAGTGTTTTTCATTCAGCCTTCCAGCGACCAGCAAAAAAAGTTCCACAGCAGTTTTCGTTAAAGACAGAAACAATGTGTGACCTCAAACTGGAAATTGACTCTGGGCGAAGGAATCAGGCTGACTATCGAGCCCAGTGAGTACTGCTAGTTTGTTAGTATACTGTGGTGTATAAAGGGTGTTGTGAGTTTATTCTGTTACGTTTTTTTAGTTTAGAGAAAAAATCTGTAAAAAAAATAAAGCTACCAAAACATTGTTCATCTTGTCCTGATATACAACATTTAGATGTACAGTTACATTAAAAACAATATAAGAATAACAATTAAAATGAAGGCTATTTAAAGCTAGGCTAAGTTTACAGCGATTAGGCTTACTGGGTAAAATATCTATTAAATCAAAATGAAAATATAAATAAATGAAAGATTTATCAGAGTCTTGGAACACTGAGGTCATTAGAAAAGATAATGTACACTCTATGATATAGTTTTATCTCATTCAATGCAGCAGTTTGTGCCCCTTGTTCATGTGACTGAGAAAAGTAAAACGTTAACTATAGATGAGGATTTATTAATTCTAGTAATATGCACATGAAGCTTATGGCTCTCATTTAAAAATCATGCAGCTGCCTCATTTCAGTGGATGTCAGTGTTTTCTATTAGAGTTTTGGAGGGAGTGACGGACTCTGGACTTTCAGTCAGTGTCAATGCTTGACTGAAGGCTTAATCGAATAATCTTTGGTTTCTTTGTGTATAGAGACCTGATTTTTGTAAAAATTTTTGTTTTAAGTATCGCCTTATTTGCTTTACTAAACAGATTTCACATGAATATCTAATATCTTTGTTTTATTTGTTTCATCTTACTCTACCCTTTTAGAATTTCACAATACTCATACTGTGTCATAAGCTACAACCTTTGAATAAGTCATTTTAATTTCAGCCTAGTGAGTGAGTAGTATTAGTGGCTGAACCCACCTCAGGCTGGAGTGAATCTCTGCTGGTTTCTTCATCGTGCTTTGTGAAAGGCTGCAGGTGTTTTCGTACAGTGTGTTTCTAGTGTGTGAATACTGGCGTGAAGCTAACCTTCGGCACTGGAACCACTCTGTGTGTAGAAACAAGTAAGGAAAAACTAATCTTTAACACATCAAATTTAAATAAACGTATTCATTTAACAGCAGAAAGAAGAAATGGACTGAAAAGGAATGATTAATAAAACTTACTAAATGAAATCCTCGACAGCGTCTCGACAGCGTAATGTTTCCGACTGTCAGTCGAAGCTGCAGCACTGATCTGAATTCATAACAGCTCATTTCTATTTGAAAAAAGGTTCTTAAAATCCCCAAAGATTCTTGTTTTAGGACATGAGCACACACAGCAACAATCTTATAACATGATTAGAGAACCAAGATCTACTGTGCGTTTTGCTGTAGGCTCAACTGATTCAAGCGTTGCTTCAAATATCACTATTTGTAGACAATGTGATTTAATTTTTCACACTTTATTGTAAACAGCTGAGGTTGAAGAAATATTCTGGGACTGATTTTTTGACAGGAAGCAGGAAATTAAAGAAATTAAGTGCTGAGTTAATGTTGTGTTAATGTTGAATCTGGATTAGAAGAAAAGTTTAGGAAAAAGAATGTCAACATTTTCCATCCTCCATTTTTATTGACAGTAAATTTTATATTATTTTTTCTGTTTTAGTTTCATTATTTCAAGCATTTTTTCAAACACATTTCTCATTATATTAATATATGTTGTTGCTGTAGCTGTCAGTCAGCGTCACACTGAGCTGAGATCAGTGTCAGTGTTTCTGTAGCTGCTGTTGTCACGGTGTGACTGGATCTGGACTTTCTAAAATCTACTTCGGTTCTGGCACTAAACTGACAGTAGAACCCAGTAAGTCTGTTTTATTCATGTTTTCTCCTAAAGACTGATGGTTGATCTCGTGTCTGCAGTTACTTTAATGTAGTTTGAATGTTTTTGTCAAAGTCTCAACTATCGTCCAGACGATTTACACTATTAACAAAAACGTTAATTCATCATTTAAATATACCCAAACAAGAATATTTGTCCACTGTAAAGACATATAGTTTCTTTCAAAGGAATTATCAATGTGTTCATTCTCCAACTTTCAACTGGACTCAAGGCAAATAATTACTATTACTTAAATGATAATAATAAACATTTAAACTTAAAATAATGTGCTTTGAGATTTCTTCATTCTGTCAGGAAGTAAGCAGTCAATTTTCAGTGGCTTGTTGAGGCAGTCCTAAACATGTCAAATTATTTTTCTATCCACCACCATCAATATAGACAAAGTATCCTGTATGATTATATACTGTAGCCATTATACTGGTGGTAACTGGTTAATTCCTCTGAAAAGCAGTGAATGAAAGTTTGGAGCCGTTAAATCCAGTCCGCGGCTGAAGTCGGTTTTTGTTCGTGCTCTTGTTGTTGTGTGAATCTCGGAGGAGCAAAACTTTCCTTTGGCAGTGGAACGACTCTGTTTGTACGAATCAGTAAGAAAATAACCTTCTTTAAGATTATCTGAGGACAACAGTCGTATTATTTTATTCATAGTTGGTTGTCACTTCTCGTTTCTCTTGTAAATGTTTCATCTCAGGAACAAAATGAGGCATTGTTTCAAGATGTTTAAAGAACATTTATTCAGCAGTGACGAAAGAAAACGTTTGAACATCGTAAGACAGAAAATGACGATACATGTTAAGAATTCCTCACATTAGGAATTACACCTGTTTGTTACAGGGAAAAAATCCAGTAGAACTAAACTATATTATACTCACACTATAATATACTACACTAGTACACTAGCACTACTACTACTACTACTACTACTACTACTACACTGTAACTGACAAAAGCAAAGGTAGAGTTTTTGTTTGGAGCTGATCACTGTGTGACTGACTCTGGAGTCAGAAAAATCTCCTTTGGAAGAGGAACCAAATTAATCATTGAAACCAGTGAGTCAAATCTCATTTATCTCATTTGTCTTATAACAAAAATGTTTATTTTAAGCTGTAAACTCTTCACTTTGACTTCATACCACTGACGTTAATACTGTGGACTGTTTCCTTAGAACTGCTTGTTGTCATTAATCTCTCAGACTTTCAGTCCCAACACTCTTTAGATTTGCAGTATAAATCCATTCATTCAGTATATTTAATATTAGTATCTGTGTCTCGTAGGCAGTTGAATGATGTAAATCAGTCTGAAAATACTGTGAGCACAACATCTTCTGTCTGAAGATGGTGGTGGAGGCTCAGGTTGAAATATCTCACCCAAAAATGGCAAAGCGATCACCTTTAGCTAAATCCATGAGACAGAACAGATTTAACACTTATTAAAACATATTAATATGACACTTAACACATAAAGTGATCGTTAAAACACATATATCATGAGAACCAAAGGTAACATGGTGGAAACAAGTTCTCCTTAAGTGGATACAATACAGTACAAACAGCGATATAAAACTATTCAGAGCTTTCATTGGATACTTAAACCAAAAATATGCATAGAAAATAGGCATTTTTCTGAAGGATCTGTATGGCAGCCAGTTTGTGGAGGAGGTTTTGAGTTTTCGCTCAGCCTTCCTGGACTGTGTGACTTCAGGCAGTTTCCAGAAACTCCAGTTTGGGTCTGGAATTAAACTCATCATCCATGACAGTGAGTAAAACCTGTTTATTACCACAGAGTCATGGAGAGATGCAAACCGAGTTGATATAACAATATACACATTTCACGCTGTGTTCCTTTAAATCTCACAAGAACAAGATATTTAATTGTGGAAGGAACCTTTTATGAAGCTCAAACCAGATTTCCCTGTAAGAAAATATGATCCAAATACCGAGATTTAAACTGGCGACTCCAAAGTGTTCATCGGCAGGACGATTACCTCAAACCATACCCAACACGTTTCCTCAGACAGAACGATTCGACACTGAAATATTATCACTAGTAAAATAAAAATCTGCAGTTTTAAAACTGAGCAGGTAGTTCATGTTTTAAAGTTTTTTTCTTTGAATCAGAATAATTAGCTTTAGCTGCTCAGTCAGTTTATGTTGTGAAGTATCTCAGAGTGTGAAGGACGGGAGGGGAAGTCTGATTTTTGGACGAGGAACTGAGCTGAAAATAGAAAACAGTAAGATTTTCTACTCATGAACCAGAAAATGAGCTAATCAAGTTATTAAAGGCTAAAACATGATTTCCACAGCTGCATTACAAGCACTGTAAATACATAGATTAGCTTCAACTGATGAGGATTTTCATCAGTGAATAATTGAATTAATGTCAAACAGATATTTTTGCTGTTATCACCATGTTTCGCTGTCAACTGCACTTAAGTTAAGTTAATATCATTCTCTCAAGCTCATCGAACCAGCTGCCAAATTAATTCAAATAAGAATATAAATGATTGCTTGTGCTTAAACACAGCTGTACGATACCGTTTCCATCCAAATGTCTGATGAGCACTGTTTCCATGTTTTTGATCACACGGTAGTTGATCCGTTCATTAATTCAACTTTTTTTCACAAATTTTGGGAATAAGATAGTCGATACTAGATACTCGAGAACTAGAAATGTATAAAGAAAAAACAAATCAGTTTGTGAAGGAGTTATTGATCTGCCTTCCTGAACTGTGTGACTGCGGCTGGTTTTGGAAAAGTCCAGTTTGGATCAGGAATTAAACTCATCATTCATGACAGTGAGTAAAAAAATATTTATGGGGATAAACTAGCCTGCAGTGAATATGAACATATTTCTCCTTCTGACCACGAATTTATATGAAATCTTATGAGAACAAGATGTCGTATTGCGGGAATAACTTCTCCTTCAGCCTTCTTCTTCCTCCTTCTTTGAATTTTTTGTGTTAAATACACTACGACCATAAAAATTCACTTTGTGAAGTCCAAACTTTTCACCAGTGCCGACGTTCATTATTTAAAGATCTTTCAGTTGTGAAGTCTTTGAAAGCCTGCGAGTTATCGCTCAGCCACCCTGAACTGTGTGACTACAAGTGGTTACCAAAAGCTGCAGTTTGGATCAGGAATTAAACTCATCATCCATGACAGTGAGTAAAAACCGTGAAAACTAATTCATAAAGCTAAACAACTGTGTTGTGAACAAAAAAAAATGCTGTCTGAGTTGTCAGTCGTAAATCTGCTCATCAGTAAAGTAACCGAGTCGATTTTAAACATTGATCAGGATTTCATGCAAAAAGAACAAACAGAAACAGTTCAATGTGAACAAAACAGATAAAATCCTGTAAAACTAAATAAAGTATAATATGATCAGATGGTACAGTTCAGTGTAATGCACACAAAATCCAATAACTGGAATTAATTTGAAGACACTAAAGGAAGTTAATGTATCACTGTGAGAAAAATCCCTTCATGATATTTAATTACAGAGACATGTTTTTTATACTTATTTTATTTCCCAAATGGTCCATGTGCTACTTTTATATCTTTCACTAATTCGAGGAGAGATGTATAAAAGAACATCGTCGGCATACAGTGTGAACTTTTATTCAGACATCACCACCCTGCAGTTAGTCCTGCTACAGTTTTTCACCATCTGATTTATGTGATTGCTTCAGTGAGTTTTTCCATGTGATCCGTAACGATCAGTGGGGGAAATAGACCCCTTAATGTATTTGAAAGTGTTTTATAGGGAGCCACTGTCTTCCACTTAATCAGCTAGATTTTAATACATTAGTCACTGAAATGTCTCTAGCCCCCATTCAGCTCATTAGACTTGGGGCAGTGAACTCAACCATGATTCCAGTCGGTCTGTCAGGACTGAAACCTTGATGATGATCATGAAACCAGCTGAGAAAATTCAACATTTAGAGCTTCAGTTTGGTCTGAACAGTCAGGTAGTTTAATTAATCCATTTTTTCGTAATGTCTCCTTGCTGTTCATTTGACTTCGGAGGTGTATTTGCACTGAAGTGTGACACTGTGTGAATTATGCAGCCAACAAACTGACTTTTGGGTCTGGAACAAAGATGACAGTTCACACCAGTAAGTCTCTTTATCCAATGGGCAGTCCATTTAATGTTAATCAGCTTAGAAGATTTCTTACATGAATATTTATATTTGTTCATAGAATAAGTAGGTTTATCAATGTTAACTGTATACGTGATCATATTTGTTGAATCTATGACAATGAATACGGTAGCTCTTTCCATTTAATTTATAAGTAAAGTCAACACAGAACATTTGACATGATTGTAAAGGCTGTAATTACATACAACAAGTGTCTCCAGGCACTAACAGTAGACTGTTGCATCACAGTTTATCATCTGTATGAGATTCTTGGATGTTTTATCTATAGTGTTAAAACAGTGAGAGTTTAGAAGTTTAGAGGTTTTTAAACTGATAACGTGGACTGTGTGAATGACGCTGCACGCAGACTCGTCTTTGGCAAAGGAACTAAACTCTTCGTACAGTCCGGTAAGAATAACAAACGCATTATTATCGTTCGTCTCTTAACTTTTCTGTCAGCAGTGCTTTTAAAAGTGTTAACTAGAGCATCATTAAATAGAACAAATTGTTTGTGACAAAAGACAACAAGAGAAACCCTCAAAAACTGGCAGCAGTGAAGTGAAACCAACTTTAATAAAGTTATTTTTATATAAATCAATAAAAGTATGTTTACACAGATTTTTCTGTAGAAGAGTTCAGAGTAGAAGCTGATTTATTTTACTTCCCTCCTTCAACGAAAGCTTAAACCTGATGTGTAATCATGGAAACCAGAATTAAACTTCAACTTTTCAGACACATGTCACTTGCTAACTGTTAAATCCTCTTAAATGTTTTGTCAGTAATGTGTTAAACTGTGTTTTATTACCTTAATATCCTCTGCAGGAAAACAATGCTAATATCCAAAGATTTCTGAAGTGAACAAACAGCACATGAACACAGTTTTAATAGGACGAAAAGCTTGATTAGATTCAACCACTGAAAATCTGAAAGATTACGAATGATCAGTTTCAACTTCACGTATCTGACTGAACCGAAAGCAAACTGATCAACAGCTCTTCAGACGAGCATTCATCATTGAATATTTCGATAAAATGTTGAAGACATGCGGCAGGTTTAGATTAGGATTAAAATGTGAGATGTCCTGAATCCAACATTCCCGCTGAGTCGCTCAGCGAGTTCACGTCATGAAGCGTCTCAGTGTGTGAATGACGGGACTCGTCGGCTGATTTTTGGACGAGGAACTGAGCTGAAAATACAAAACCGTAAGATTTTATCTTCATTAAACAGAAAATGACCGAATCCATCAGTGGTAATTCACCAATTAACCACAGTAATGATAATTATCACAGATTGTCTTGGTTATTGATATGGTCTGATATTTACTGAAGCTATAAAAGTCACATGATAGAGTTTCATGTCTGTGACATTAAGTCAAAGTTCTGACTCAGATTCAACCGTCTCCATTCAGTGAATTCTTGTAAATTAATAAAGTTCATGAGAGCTGTGAGCAGTCTCCAGGTCAGACTTTAATTAAGACATGACGTGAACGTATTATACAACCAACACACACAGTGAGAGTAAGAACACAACAGTGTTCAGAGTGTGTTGATCAGTTTGCAGTTCTTGTTAAAGCTCTCTTTGATGTGGGACTCAGACTGGAATCCAAAAGATCTTGTTTGGATCAGGGATCCACGTGTCAGTGGAAACAAGTGAGTCCTGTTTCAATTCCATAAGATGATCAGCCACGTTTATTGATTCATTGATTTAATGATTCATTGATTCAATGATTCATTGGTTCAGTGGTTCATTGATTCAATGATTAAGTGGTCACTTCTAATGGCTCACAAAGGACTGCAGCCTTTTTCAGGTTGGTTAAGTGTTATGAAGCGACACTGCGGGCAGATTCAAATGTTTTTATGTGTTGTTTGAATTTGAACTACAAATCCAGATTTAAATATTGTTTTATGACACAACTTCGTCCTGCTGAGAATCAACATCTTCAGAAAAAAGAAACACAGTACATATGTCTCGAGGAAACGTCCATAAATAAATTGTTAAGTCTTCTAATCAAAACACAAATATTGAATATTTCTGTATTGTCATTGCACAGGACAGTGAAACTAAAGTTTGCTGAGTTAATTAGTCTTCTAAACATAAAGAATGACAAAATTGTTGAGTACAGTGACTAGTGTAAAAGGTCCAGTCATGAATAGTTAATAACATAAATAACCTACCTGACATCTCTGCTTTAAAACATCATCTTTCACTGCATATTACAAAATACTGTGAATTAGAAATAGCAGCTGTGAGTTCAGTCCACAGTCAGATCAGGTCTGACTCTGTTCTTTGCATCGGTGGGTGTCGGCGTGCGTCCTGTTCGCAGGTTATTGTTGAGCTTTCATTCACAGTGTGAATACTAACAACGTGAAGATGATTTTTGGTTCAGGCATTCAACTGAAAATTCAGACACGTGAGTAGAAATGTGGATAAAAGCTTTTTAAAGTCCAGAGTTGTCCTGTTGTTGTGTCACGTTGACGGCTTATCTGTGGACAGACCGGGACCAGACGTCCAACCTGCTTTCTGCGTGACATGAAATGTTTCTGAGCCACAAAATACATCAAATGTTCAAGTTAAAATAGCCGATGATATTTGAATCATTCTCACAGGCTCCAAACAAACCATTAAACTAACCAACTGGTTCCAGTGTGAAAGCATCAGAGCGAACCAGTAGATGAACTGAGGCTGTTCAGGTCTGTTCAGGTGGAATATGGCCTCCAGACTTTAGTCTACCTGAAGGTTCATCTGTCCGTCAGCGGGACTAAACGCGCGATCGCAGATGTAAACCAATGACAGCGCGCCGTACTGAGCTGTGAGGACCGCCAGCGGGCGTCCGGATGAGCCTGTGCCACGGTTTTTGTTCTGAAGTCGATGAATGTGTGAATGTCGGCTACAGGTTAACTTTCGGCAGTGGCACCAAACTGCATGTCCAGGCTCGTAAGTTCTTTATCATCTTTCAAATATATGTTCAACAGTTGTCATGGTGACGTAATAAGAATTCTTAGATTTGTGATTTTGGCTATAAAACTTTTATTTATCAGATACAAAACATAAACATGATAAAGTTTACAACAAACACAAATATTAGTTTACAGTTTAGTGATCAATGAGCAAAACCAACGTCGACCCGCAGAAAGTTCAACGAGTGAAAAATACTCCGAAACAATTCCTGATCCGTTCAGTGACAGAAAGCGAACCAGTTTCTGATGATTAGGTGTTGAGTTAATGTTCCAAATGAATTCAGAAACGTCCAAATGTTGTCTTTGACTGTCAAATAGAGCTCAAAAACAAACCAGCTGTTACATTCATTCGTCTGTCTGTAAAACTGCACAGATCAGAGTGACTGACAGTTTCCGATGATGTGAAATGCTGTTAAATTACTGTTTCAAACTCTAAATTAAAAATAGTTGCTGTTATTCTCGCTGGTTTGGTTTCAGATGCTCACAGATTCCACCAGTTTCTGCTCAGCAGCATCATGAAATCAGACTTTTGTCACAAATCTTCCAGAACTGGTAAAAGCAACAAGAATCCAGAACAGGCTGATCCAGTGTGAACGCTTCGTGCTGGACATGGTGTGAATGTTAACGCAGATCACATTTGTTGAACTCGTCGGTCTCGTCTCTGGTTTTTGAAAGCAGTGAACTCGATGTGTGAATCGTAACAATAAGCTCGTATTTGGATCTGGAGTCAGAGTTGTTGTATCGTCACGTAAGTGATCTTTAACACATTTCTGATTGATATAAAGACCTGTCATCCATTCAGAACAACAATTATAAATAATAATAATCATTATGTTCCTTCAGTAATTAAAAATTTTAAACTTGTATGTTTACGTGTTCAGATAACCACGTTTCGTTTTCTTCACACATCTCATTTAGATTTATTTTGTAATTATTTTACAGTCAACTCAAACATGAAGCTGCCGACTTTGCAAATTCAACAAGAACCAAACATTCTCATTATCGAGTTTAACTTCGTTCACATTATTGTCGATACCGTCCGTTCAGTTAATAATGGATTTATTGTGGTTTTATTTATAGTGGATTTTTCTTCACGTTTTACTTTGAAATCAGTCATTATGTCTCAGTTTTTCAGACCTGGATTTAGACTTTTTAGCATTTGTGCAGATAAATTAACACATTTAACCGAATAAAACATTTGGAAAATGAAACCCAGCTTGGTGCGAACGTTGCCTCAGTCTGCTGGAGTTTGTGCTGAGGCGTGAATCTGTGTGTGAAGAACAACGTCAGGACTGTGTTTGGAGCTGGAATCAAACTGCTCATCATCGCAAGTGAGTGAACTGAAGGCAACGTTTCATTCAAATTTTAATGTAACGCAACAACGTTCACTTTCACGTTAAAGTCGTCATCGAGTCATCTGCGTTCGATCGGTTTCAGTAAAGACTGTAGTGAACATAACATACCAACAGTTATTGATCTGCATCTGATCAGCCATTCTAATTTAAACAAATTCATTTCTCATGTCTCACATTAGAAGAAGGAAAAATCTCAAATTTTTAAGTCCTCGTCCTGTAGAAGATAAATTTTCCCTTAAAGAACCCAAATGAGTGGAAATGATGTGTGACACAACGTGTTCAGGTAGAAAAAAGAGTCAAGAAATATTAAATGGAAAACTCTCAGTGACACTGAAGCATCTGTGACTCCGTCAGTGGATGTAAAGCAGAGGAAACAGTAAACCAGTGAAGTCTGAGGTGATCTGTTGATCACACACAGCACAGATCTCTGAAACGAATGATCTATGACTGTCGATTCTCCAGAGAATCGCTGTCATGTCGTCGTAAATCATTCGACCGTCAGGTTAACGAGGGGCTCTTTAATCTGGAGTGCTGGTTTTTGTAACTGGTTTACTTCCTGTGTGAATGGCCTCCTTCAGCATCACATGTGGATCTGGAGTGTGTTGGATCGTCTCCGCTCAGACATCATTATGCTTGTCTTATTTTTATTTTTTTTAATTACCCTAAAAATGAAGCGGACAGCAGGAAGTCTTCATCATTGGACGGTGACTGTCTCTATATCCGCCGTCCGTCACTTTTTTCACCCCCAGAATCAGCCTGACTCTGACAGGTGACGTCGTATTTCAGACTGAACGGCTGAACGGTGAGAACGATAACATGACGGCACAGTTCGTAGCATCTCAGTGCAGAGATTTACAACTTTAATTCTGAGGCAGAGCTGAAATCACCCAACACAGCGACAGCATGTGGCGGCGAAGTGCTGGACCTGAACTGACCACACATCCAGTCCGAGTCTAAACCCGCTTCAAATGTTGGTGTTGACATGAAATGACTTCCAGCTTATTTAACATGAACTGTAGTTAGCAGCTCCGAAACAGAACTGATGCAGCTTCACGCCGAGACCGCCGAGTGGTTTCTGTGAGCCTGCTTCAATCAGGATCATCAGCAGGTTCTCAATAATAAAATCTAAAGAACCAAAAATAATAAAATCTAAAGAACCAAAAATAATAAAATCTAAAGAAACAAACCTCATGATTGTGTGTTTGCATGAAGTGGCTAAAAATGTTTTTACACATGTTCAGTTCACTTCCTAAAAACCTGCAGAGAACGTCCAAAGTTTGGACTTGACTTGAAAATAAAGGTGCAGCACGTGGAACAGCGCTGGCAGGAAACTGATCCGGTATCGCTGATGTTGGAACATTCCTGGACGTCGTGTTCACGAGGTGTCCGCTGTGTGTTTCAGGGGAGGAGTTCGAGCCTTCCTACTACAAACTGGAGGATGGTGACACTGCGGCGTGTCTGGCCACTGGGTTCAGCAGACACAACGCCACAAAGAACAATTCTCTGTTCAATGAGACCGTTGCTGCCCGGATCTCAGAGGACTCGCTGTTCAACCAGGTGGCTCTGATGTCCACTGGGAATGAGCCGTGTGAGGAAGGTAAGAGTGGGCGTCTTCGTGACGGCTGATCAAATCACAAAGAATCGTAAGACTGAATGAACAGAAAGAAGTAGAAAGTGAATGAGAAGATGAAAAGCTGTAAGTTTGATTATGAACAATGACCAAAATGAAAAGGTTTAAGTGGAAACATGGATCCGTTGAGGAGCAGCTGGTCAGCAGGTCTTTGGTTCGGCTCCTCTGTGAACTCACAGTTTGACTGAACGTCTTGTCTGTTTCATTTAATGTTGGACGTGTACGGCTGTCCGAACTAATGATGACTTGTTGTGTCTGACATCTTTAGACGGTGCTGCATCCGGTCAGTGTGAAGAAACTCTGAGACCAGGTACGAATTAGAACCCGAACAGCGACCGTGGTTCCAAACGTCTCGTTGTGATCTGGTTTAATCTCTGTCGTCGTCTTTTCTGCAGATCCGACGGTGAACTTCGTGTCTCTGACCGTTCTGGGCCTCAGACTGCTCTTCCTCAAGACCGTCGTCTTCAACGTCCTGATGACCTTCCGGCTGTGGATCAGTCAGTGTGAGTACACCAGCTGATTTAAGATCAGACAGGATACGACCTGAGATAAGAGACGGGTCTGAAACCACAGAGAGCGAAGAAGAGTTTCAGTAAACCTTCGTCCTGTTCAGGTCAGATTCATTAAACATTTCTTCATGTTTTATTTTGTAGAAACTCTGCAAACCTTCAACAGAAGAAAAGCCAGAGACGACGGATTCACACGACGGTTTTCTGATCGAGTCCATGGAACTGAGTCGTCTCTTCGTCTGTCAGACGTCTGCATGCTGTATATAAACTGTGTAAATATCACTTCACCATCCTGGAATGTTTGTTGTTGGTTTTGATGGATGAATTTCGATGCTTCCTGCTGTGTCTGACAGTAAAGACGGAGAAGCCGACTGAATGATTGTTGGGTTTTTCTTAAGATTTCCTGCTTCAGCTCTGATGTGAATAGAAATGAGTTAAAAATAATAAAAATCAGGAAATATAAGTATGAAAACATCCGTTTGCCTGTTTATCTCACAGAGAAGAAAACATGACGTTAATGTCAAACCGGCTGTCAGACCTCTGATGATCAAAGTGTGTGAAAACAGCAGAACAGAAGTGAATTAAGACCCAAAACATCTGCAGGATGTTTTTAATCTGCTCAAAAGGAGCAAACTGAACATTTGTGTCAATGACTGACGGTTTATTTAAATAAATTAAAGACATTTCACAGAGCAAATTTCCTTCTGAAACTTTAACATTTAACAAAGAATATTAGTTGACTGTTGGTACAGTGAGGGGCCAATGGGGCCTCTGAGCCCAGGGGCCCTTAATCTGCTAATCTGCCCATGACTCATAACAAAATGTGTGTTTTTAACTTTCCTGTGTGATAGCAGAAACGCACACAGGTGGAGCTCGTCACTGATTAGCCGTGGAAACTGTGTGTAGGATCGTCATGTTTCCTCATCGTGAGTCAAACTGAGCCGTTAAAACCGTCTTTCTGTAAACGAACCTGTTTTCATCTGAAGGAGTGAAGTGAGAGGAAGTGTTTCCACGATCAGCTTCTCTCAGAGCGTCTGCTCGTCTGCTCGGGGGATGCTTTATGTGGATGTTTGCTGTATTTTCATGGGTTTGATTTGCTGTTTCGTGCTGAATGCTGAGCAGAGCTGTGACTCGCTGTAGATGTTGAATGTTAATAAAACATGCGAGCCGTGATTCTCTTTGTGGTTTCCTGTTTGTTCTGCTGCACAAAAAACACAGATGAGAGAGGGTGTGTGTGTGCTACACTTCTGTCTTTGTGAGGACCAGAGAACTATTGTGGAAAGCGTGTCCAGACCACCGTGTGGACATGATGTGGACGGGTCGTACCGCTGCTCATGTCTGCACGTCCTTCAGCTCACGCTTCACGTCCGGTGAATCGAAGCGTCCTTCATGGACGGCTGCAGTCTTTCACAGACCTGAGCACAGAGAAAAGAAAAGGATTCTGGGTTTTTGCAGATTTATCAGTATTGTCCACAAACTTTTGGCCATATATTCTTTGAACCACCACAAGTGTCTTTAAGGAACATTTCCAGCAGGTGTATTAGAGGAAAAACAAACCGTCCTTTTCCTGTTGATCCATGCAATAATCATTTAAATAAACACTTTGTTCAGATAAGTTGTGATCAAACGTCTGACCAGACCCGCCTCTGGCTCGCCTCTCACGTCTTCATTGGATGTGAAATAAATGAATAAAGCCAAGAACAACGTGACTTTTTCTTTTTTCAGTTTGTTACCAGACTCTCTGCTGCCACTGAATTCTCCTTTCTGTCAGTTTGTCACTAAATCAAAAGCATGTGATGCTGTGAAGGTTAAACATCAGGGAGGACAGAGCTAACAGCCTGGCGTGGCCACCCGGAGGACGCTGGTTTGGATTCACTTCACGGGGTCTCATACGGAGTTCAGACGACTGCGATAAACGACGAGAAGAGAAAAAGTCCTCGAACTTAAAAGAGACCTTGAGTCACACTGATAATGAAACTGTGCTGCATCAACATGAAAAACAGGCAGGATGAATTCAGTCATCCAGACAGCGTCCTCGTGAAGACGCCGCCGATCACTGTGACAGATAATGAGACACGGAGGACGGACAGATGAAAAGTAATTCAGAGCTTCAGATGTGACTCCAGGCGTTCTGAGCAGGTTTTCAGTCCGTGTTCACGCTGGTTTGACTCTGCAGGAAACATTAGAAAAAGCTTTTATTTCTTTTTATTTCTGATCCCTGAACTAAACATGTTGTGTATTTGTTGTGTTTCCACGGCAACAACACGACCACGCAGTGTTTCACTTCCTGTTAGTGATGGAGGCAGTACTCAGATCTTTAGCTTCGGCTAAAGCAGCACAGTGGAAAAACTATGACTGCAGTACAAAAGTATCAGCATCAAAATACACTTGGTGTACCAAAAGTAAAAGTACTCATTTCAGTACATTTCACAATAATTAACGTTTTTGGATTAAAATCATTTTAATAATTCTGTTCATGTGTTCATTCATCTCGTTCATCACTGTGATGCTGCGGCAGGGAACAGTTCGCTGATGAAGCCAGTTCAACGACTTTATATATAATAACATGTGCAGCTTCATCTTTCATAATATATTTAATTTGTTGGTAATATTTTCTGTGGCTAATAATCTGAAACCATCGACGATCTGGTGACTGCATTCATTTCCAACAAGTACAACAAGTAGCCCTGCCAGACTGAGAGGCCTCACTGACACACACACACACACACACACACACAGACACACACACACACACACACAGACAAACACATACACACAAACACACACGCACGCACACGCACACAAACACACACACACACACACATACATACATGCACGCACACGCACAAACACACACACACACAAACACACACTCACTCACACACACACACACACACACACACACGCACAGACTCCAGAGTCCTGACAACAACCTTCTCTTCTTTTATTGTCATTAATGAATAAACTCACATTAAATGAAGTGAAAACTCGTCCGGTGAAGTTGGAGAGTCATTCTCTATTGCTGTGGCCCCCCCTCAGACCAATAATAACCATTAGTTTAATCTTGCTAGGTTCCATCTCAGAAATCAGGTCTGAGATCTGCTGCTGGTCTCAAATTGAACCACTTCAACTTCCTGTTTGAACAAAAGCATCAGCTGCTGAAACACACTGACTGTTATTATTATTATTATTATAACAAACGCACTGTTATTCTGGGTCTGGTTTTCCTGGTTTGGGCCTCTTGGCTCCAGTGGAGTCAAATCTTAAAGCTGCAGCAGACGGACGTGCACAAAGCAACTCCGTAAAGAAATGAAGGACCTGACTGGTCCCGACCTCGACCCCCTCCGACATGAGCCAGACCAGTCCACCCAGCATCTGTGCTGGACCTCAGTGATGCTCTGCTGTCTGACTGAAAGAAAATCATCCCACAGTCACATGTGATGATGTTTCTTCAGGTGGACTCATATCACTGGACCTGGAGCTGTGCCTCCCTGCAGACAGACCAGACATGCTGGGGGGGCCCTGGTGGTCTGTCGGCAGGGCTAGGTCACATATGGTCTCTGTTTAGATCGAAGGAAAGTGTTGAACGGCAGGTGTTAGGTGGCTGTGAGGGGTTCAGTCTCACCTGGGCTGGTCCTCGTGTGGGAAATTAAATCCTTCAATTATTCTATTAAGATTCTCTGTACAACAGCTGTTAGATCGTTAGGCGAGGGTCAATTAAAGGCAGATCTATAACAACGACAGGGTCATTTGGTTAACGCTGAACAGAAGCTTGATTGGCGAAGGCTTAGAGTGATTGGTCAACCGTCATTTTTCTGAAGCTAGCAACTATAGTTTCTGTGTTTTGTCACACATAAGGTGAAAGTGTGGCGGTGAACACGATGTCTTCTCTCCATGCAGGTAAAAACATCTGATTTATCACACCGTGTTTGTAATTCTGCAGAGGATTAGCAACTGTCAAATATACAAGAAGAATCTCTTCAACAGTCACATGCACAGTAATGAAGGACGGCGTTATTATGAGTTAAGTTTGCATGATGAAGAAGGTAAATATGTGAATGAATAAATATCAGCCGGAGGAGAGAAACATGCATATTAATATTAATTATCAATACATAAAAACATCTCTGGTCTATCACACAGTAATTTTTTTTTTTTTTTTTTTTTTAGCGTAGAACGTTTTTTGTCAAACTGTGGAGGTGTTTGTATCTGTAATCTGATTGGCTGCCACTGCTGGAAAATCTTCTGCCTCACTGTTTCCACAGGATGTGGTCGCTCGATGAAGACGAGCCTGCACGGCGACGCCTGCGTCACAGATGAATTTGGTTTCTGCCTCAAAGCCTGCTGGGACAGGATGTGTGTGTGTGTTTGTGTGTGTGTGTGTGTGTGTGTGTGTGTGTGTGTGTGTGGGTGGGGAAATCGAGGTCAGGTGGTGCCGAGGTGAAGACGCAGCATCAGGTGTGGCTTCAGAACAAGCGTGAGAAAAGCGATCAGACACCTAAATATAAAGAGCAGCAAGAGCAGCAGGTCACAGAGCTGCGATGTGATAAATGTGTCACTCAGTGTTCATCGTGTGTGTTCAGGTGTTACCTGGTGAACCAGGTGGATGTTCAAACAGCTGAAGCCCCCACGAGGACTTATGTGCTTTTACAAACAGAAATGTTCCACTTCAGTGACGTTCATGTTTTACAGTCATATTAAAGTTCTATCAGTCAGTTTTCATGTACATAATGTGATATTTTGTATTCTTCTTACAGTGATTCAACACTTTCTGTAAGAATGAAATAAGACAAGATGGAACAAAAAAACAAAAACCTCTAGAACAACGCTCCAACACCTCGTCTGTCATAAAGACATGTTCATTTTGTTTGTGTTTTACTGCTTTGCTTCTGTTGTTGTAAAATTAAAAAGAACGTGACAATAATCAACTCACAATGACGGAGTCAAACAAACCGAAGCCAAACAACAAGAGACAACTGACGTCCAGCAGCTCTGCTGGTTTGCTCTGTAACACTGACAGTGACAGAGCTGAAGTCATTCATCAGCTGTCTCTGGTGCTCCTGTAATAATAACAGTAATAATAATAGTACACTGTACATTGTCATTCACATTGTCGTGTATTTTGGTCTCATCCTGCTGCCAGTGGAATCATGCAGTTTGTTTAAACTGCAGTTTTATGAATTTTTGCTCAAAAATGCACTAAACTGTACAAAAAGGGCCAAAGTCGTCTCCATCTGCTGAGTAGACTGAGGTCCTTGTAATACACTGTTTAAAACTTTCTATGACTCTGTGGTTGCATCTGCAGTCTTTTACGCAGTGGTCTGCTGGGGCTGTGGAAGCTCCGAGAGGGACAGGAAGAGACTGAACAGACTGGTCAGGAGAGCTGGTTCTGTCCTGGACTGTCCTCTGGACACCACTGAGGATGTAGGTGAGAGGAGGATGTTAGCCAAGCTGACATCGATCATGGACAACCCCTCCCACCCCCTGCATGACACAGTGGGGGCCCTCAGCAGCTCCTTTAGTAACAGACTGCCGCATCCACCCTGTAAGAGGAACGCTACCACAGGTCCTTTATTCCAGTTAATGCAGCTTTATTCTGTATCCTTTTTTATTCTCTATTTTTTCTTTTTCTGTGTCTCCTTTTTGTTCTTGCTGTCTGTAACAACAGAATCTCCCCTGCATGGGATCAGTGAAGTTTTATCTTATCTTATCTTACCTTATCTTATGCAGACTGGCCACTTTTACTCTCTTGTGCTGTTATACACTGTATGTTAAAATGTGAGATTGTGGACATCTAAAGCTTGCTCAGGTGGTTTTAATGACTTCATTTTTCATCTTGAATCAGCTGATCACACGTTTCATACATGAAATATCTGGAATGTAAGAAGTTCAGGTGTAACAAGTTAAACGTGACAGGGCGATAGAAAGTATACATTTGGAGTATTCAAATGAAGTGCAAATACCTGAAAAATGTACTGCATGTTTCATCTCTTCCTAAATAAAGTTGTGTTTAATCAAATAAACATGGACTAAATGAAACCTGTGGAAGCACAAAGGTGTGATCTGCTGTGTGTAACGACATACAGGCTGATCCACAGCGAACAGAGTGTGTTGGACGTGATGACCAGCGTGAAACATTTGTGGGGCTGAAGAACAGACTTCACCTGCAGGACGGTGTGTAGCTGCAGGTTGGGTCCCACCGAGGTCTGAATCATCTGGTCCTTTATTGGTCTGTTTGTGGTTTTGCTTCCCCTCCACTCTGTCAGTGCTTTCTGTTGTGTCAGTATTGTGGATCTGATCATGTAGAACGGTCCATGAAGGAGCCCCCAGGCTGGACTCATTTAATCAGCTGATCTCAGGCTTCAGCTGATAGTTAGGCGACCTCTTGATTGGTTGGAACAAAAACCTGCAGCCACACGGCCCTTTATGGAATAGTTTGGACACGCCTGATGTAGAAACATGCAGTGAATGGGCCAGATCAACATATTCGGGCCACACTTTTGCTGTGGGGCCTCTGTTGCCTCCATGTTCCCATCAGGTATGAAACACAGCAAATAAAAGACAGCTTCATTGTGCTTCAGAGACCCAGAAAGTGTTGGAACAGTCGTGGTCGTGGCCTTTCTGTGTGTTAGTTTGATGAAACTGTTCAATAAAATGCATCATGAGAGCACAATATAAACTACAACAATAAAGATTTTAACACAGGGGGCCACAGTAAGACGTAGTTAAGTAGGAACCAGCTGATATTGAGCTTTATGGCTTTATGGACAAATGACTGACTTTCGGGGCCCCTGGCAGTTTGACCCCTTCTCCTCTTGTTATCAATACCTATCAATCTTTTTTTATTTAGTGTGACATCACTCTTTATTTGTACATTATTACATCATCACACCATTATTTTTCCCACCATTTTGTTGTCATTCACTGTCTGAAATTCCTCTGGAAAAGTCTATGAATATAAAAATTCATTATCTTCATGATGAAGGTAGGACGTGACCCCGTGACACTAACCTCATGACTGTGTGTCGACTGTAACGGTGATGGAAAATCATTTGTTTGCTTGTTTGTTGGTTTTGTTTGCTGTTTCCTGCAGCTTCACCGCCGGCAGGAAGTCAGCAGCAGAATGTGCACGAGGTTAAACACAAAAGCAAACAGGAACGAGGCTGCGGCGGCGAGAAGCTCTGAGGTCACAATGTGACAAACATCCGTCAGCAGACAGGAAGAAAAACACCACCTCAGAATATTTCCAACACATGGTGGAAAAAAAGCTGCAGCTTTTAAAACTTTCATCAACTTTGTGCTGAAAATTTAAACTAAAATTTGAACACATAAAACAATAAAAAAACACATCTGTGATATATATATATATATGAATATATATATGAATATATATATATATATATATATATATATATATATACAGAGCAGAAAGGGCTTCAGGACTTTTGGCCTTAGACTGTATTTTTAATGAAAACAGAAGATCAACTAAAACACAACAAAACTCCTTCTGTTCATCAGAATGGAGATTTTTTTGTTATGTATTTTTATTAAATAACAGGTATTTCATATTAGATTTTAACTGTGATGTTATATTCATATTTGGACTTTGTGTAGCACTTACATATGTTCAGTATTACATTGTTTATCATCACAAGGCATTTGTAATTATCCAGTGTTGTGTTTCTATTTGTTCATAACGACCTCATGGTATATTTCTAAAGTATATTTGGTAAGAGAAGTTTGATTGTGAAACATTGAATCATCAATGAAGAAAGTTTTTATTGTTTTCTGCATCTGTGTCGCTGTCGCTGTTGACTTGTTCACTGATGTGCATGTGTGGGAGGTCAGAGGTCAGGGTCTGGAGCCTGCAGGGACCCTTCAGCAGCCTTGAGGTTTGAAGGCAGCTGTGGAGGTTAACAGTCTCTGTGTAAGGTGACAAACAGACACTGGGACGTTTTGATAAATTCTCCAGTGAACAAGGTGAGTTTGAAGATGAGTCATGGCGGTGGAGGCAGCGAGGAGGAGAACTGGACTTCATGCTGAACTTTATTCGTCAGTCTGACCATGACAAATACAGACATACAGACAAAACACGTCTAAAGTGTTTGTGTGCATCAGAAATGTGAGTGCACTGAAATTATATCTGATGAAAAGTATTTTATTTGTTCAGATTCGAAGAAAATAAATACAGACCTACATCACCTGGAGCTTTACAGAGGCTGTGGAGTCCAGTCAGCAGCTGTGCTGCAGGTTTCCAGGTGGTAACAGCAGTCAGATGTCCTGCAGGTGGTGTCCTGAACGCCTTCCTGAATGCTTGTTTGATGTGACACCAGCACCATCCTGTGGCTGCTTCCTGAACTGTTACACACAACTCAGCAAGTCCTGAATGATGCAGGTAATTTGTCACTTCGTGAAGGAAAAACACAGGTTTGTCAGCACTTATTTAAAAGTATTATCATTTATTATCAGTTGTGAAGTAAAAATCTTACCTGGTTTGACTTTTGAAGTTGCATAAGACAAGGCCTGAACATACCTGCTTCCGCCATGACAAACAGCCCGGTGGCACGAGGTCATTTTTAAATGATGCTCACACACTTACGCTGAAGTGAGTTCTTATACTGTAAAATAAAATTAGTGCAAAACAAAGAGAAGTCCTGGAACTACAAATAATGTGTTTGCTTTTCCAAGAAATGAAAGTTTAATGTTGTGATGCCTTGTTAAGAAAGGACCTGAAATAAACATTCTGTTAACTGGGGGTTAACCTGACTGGCTCAGCCTTGATGCAGTTTGCAGTGTCTGTTTTGCTGTTCACGGGTTTTTGTGAACATTGTTCAGCAGGTGAAGAAACACCTCAGACTATAGAACCACATCCTCTGCAGTGGACACTGTGGCGACAAGACAGGCCTAAAATGAACACATTAGAATTCAAAAACGTGTTTAGACTTAATGTTTTGGGTCCGCAGGCACAGAAAATACAGATAACATCATATGAATGAAGTTCATTAATAATAATAATAATAATAAGAATTTGCATTGAGATTCAGAAGTGAAGAAACAACAAACTGCCTCTCCTATGTTTATTTGATTCGCTATATAGAATTCTGCATCTGCATTAGTATGTATAAGATATGTATGCAAAAATGCCAGAAAATAAAATATATTGAATAGAAAAAGATACTAAAAATAAAATTGTGTGGGAGTATCAATTAACTGAAGTTCAGTTCAATTAACTCAAGACAAATAAGATTCACAGAAGACTGTCTTGTTGAACCAGTGTATTGTTTTTAGACTGACATGCGTTCACAAACATATATACACATATACTTAATTTATGTTATTTTTTCATTGACCCTTGGAATATTTAATAAACTATCTAAATCCAGAAAGATGTTTACAATATAGATTTGATCATATGGATATAAATAAAGATTCTAAAAAAAGTTACTTTAATGATGGATATACATTCCATAACAACAACAATAATAGAAATAACAATTATAATAATAGGCGAATTATAATACCATTAATACTACTGCAAGTGCAGAGAGGACGGAGCTGAAGCGAGGAAAACGTCTGAAAATGAGAAATTTGGTTTTGTAAAGTTGATGATTTTTTTGAAAGCTCAGTCATTGGCACTTTGAAGGTGAAGTTCTACGAGTGGAGACTTCCAGAAAAACGCAAATTTGGACATTTTGGGCCTTTAACGTTCTATTTCAACATTTCAGCGCATTTTCATCTGGAAAGAGTTCAAGATTTCTTTGCCACCAAAATGAATCTCATCTAGCAAACTTAGCTAACATTACCATAACTGTAACCAACATATGCTAACCCAGACCGCGCTAACCATAGAATCGAGCGCTGAATCATACGTCGACGTCGCCGCCATATTGGATGTGGCAAAAGCAAAAGGTCGGTTCGTCGGTGTGTGCTGTGGTAGCCTGGTGACTGGTGCGTTACCCACATGATTCGATCAAAGCTGCCACTTGCTCACACTAAAAAACAAAGGAGGGCTGATGATTCCTTCTGTGGGCAGAGTAGAGGTGATCAGATCAGCTGAGTCGCCAGTCAATGTCAGGGCAAGCTGTCAAAAGATTGCACATTAAAGATACACAGTATCTACCCACCCAGTATATACCCACTATTTTGTGCCGTTGTCACTACTTGTGTCTTTCTTCCACAAACTGAGGCTGTACCACATTGCCTATCTATCTATCTATCTATCTATCTATCTATATATAGATCTGGTTATTAAATACAGATATTTAATATAAATATTTCAATATTTATCATCAGGCTGGAGCCTATCTCAGCCGTCTCTCGGGCGAAGGCAGGGGACACCCTGGGCAGGTCGCCAGCCTACCACAGGCTACATATACAGACAAACAACCACACGCTCATTCACACCTATGGACAATTTAGAGTTATCAATTAACCTAAGCATGTTTTTGGACTGTGGGAGGAAGCCGGAGAACCCGGTGAGAACATGGGAGAACATGCAAACTCCACACAGAAAGACCCCAGGCGGGATCGAACCGGGGATCTTCTAGCTGTGAGGCGACGCTGCGAACCACCGAGCCACCGTTGTGGCCATAAATCAGTTTCCTTGGTAACACCTGATGCCTCGAACAATCTTAACAATCCCATGTAGTCTCACAGCTGCAGACACCGCATCCCCAGGCCCTCCTCCTCATCTTGTTGTTTCTGATTGCATATTTGTCTCCCAAATGTATTAGTGCGTGTGAATGGGTAGGTAAAATGTATTAACTTAAATCACTTTGTAGAAAGGCACTTTATAAAGTTCGGTCCATTTCCTTTAGTTTACAGGCAGATCTGCCTCATCCAATATGGCGGACACGCTGACATATCGCGACAATGGGCCAGCCCACTTGATGAGGCGTCTACGTTTAAATGTCTATGGTGCTAACAAGATGCTAGCTAACGCTGGACTGCTTCATAACTGAGGGCAACTGTAAGGTAAGAAAAAGAAACTCATGCTGTTGTACTTCGTGTAAAAATGTTAATGTTACTGGCTTGCTGGTCTTGTGGTTGTGTTGTGGTTTTTGACTGAAATCTTCTGTAAGGTGCTCTTCAAACTATCACTCATTTGTCTGTACTGTAGCTTGTGGCTGTCACTGCAGTGGTTTCACTGCCATATGAAAATTGGCACTCATGCTAAAATCATTGCTGATAAATACCCATAACTACTGATGCTGAAAAGAGATTAGAAATGGCGCTGTGTGGGTTAACATTAATCTAATAACGTTATCAACTGCAGTCCTCTCCACCTGAGCAAAGTTCGAACTGCTTAAGAACTGGCCACCTGTCGCTCCAAGCCAATAGGGGGCAGCATATCACCACACTAACTGTTAACCGCTGGTCACTTTACTCTTTCCTGTAGCTACAGCTGCTGTTAGCTAGTTAGCGCAGCAGCTGGTATGGCTGGAAAAAAAATTGGCTCAATTAAGTTTCGAGCTTCTTTTTTTTACGATTGCTGAATTGATTCTATATAGATAGAGATGAAGCTTTGTCACCTATTTTTCTTATTTGCACCTCCATTTGCTGTTTGCACCCCCCAGGTGTGCTGAAGAGCTTCTGTATGAGGGAATTTCTCCATTGTGAGATGAAAAAAGTCCAATCTAAACAAACTAATAGCTGCTGACTTCACATTGCTAACTCAGTCTGCTCCGCTGTATTTTAAACACTCCACACTGACCAGCTGCTGGAATATTTATTTACATTGAACTCAAACCACAAGTGTTTGTGTTCTTGGTGCTCAGACAGTCATGGTTAATACAGTTCATATGAAAAAAAGGATTCAGGTTAGGAATTGATTTTAATGATAAATTTTATTAACACTTTCCAAGTGCAAAGTGAAGCAGACTTTCCAATTAAAATGACAGCGATAGAATACCTTGAGAAATACATAAAATAACAATATTAAAACGAACAACATATACCTTTTTAAAACACACTTCCACAGAGAGGAATGTGTAAGTGTAAAATGTGATCATTGTCTGCCCTACCAGCGAGATCATCACTGAAAATGTCCTGGAAAAACTGGCTGCCTCATCTGCATGTGCCACCTTTAACATTTGTTTCTCATTTATCAAATGTAAATATTCTAGATGTATTTTTCCTCATTTCATTCACATTTCCGTATGTTCAGCCTGATATCATATCTGTGTGAGTTCTGCAAAATCAATGAGCAGGAGTGTCTTGTGGCAGTATAATATTTTTATATTGTCTGTGCAACATGTGTTTTGATTTATCGGATATTTAATTAACTGGGAAACAGTCATTCATGTCAGGTTATTTTACTATCTCACAATTTATTTTTCAGAGAATGTATTACAAAACAAGATATATTGATAGAAATTACTTTGACAGAAGAGTTTCTCTGTCCAAGTGACTGGAACACACAAGAATGAGGAGACTTGATGTTACAGATAAGGCAGAACCAGTAAACCAGTAAAACTACACTCTGAACCAGTGCGAAGACAAGCAGGTTAGAAGGTGATTGGAAATTAAAAACGATTAAGCATTTTAGAAGTCGACCTGAAAAGCCCAAAGTTGTAGAACATGCAAAAGCACATTGTAAAATTGCATGTTAAAGCTGATGACTGGAGGGGTCCACTAGATGGTGCTGTTCAATAAAAGGAGAAGCTGAAGCAAGTGACTCTTCAGTGAGGAGCTGTAAGGTTTTTGTACAGAGACTGTGGGTTTGCTGTCACTGTGGGCCTCACAGCACAGTAGTACAGAGCAGAGTCAGTCACTGCAGCAGAGGAGATCTGCAGATCCATTTGGGTTTGATCCTCACTCACTTTCACAGTCAGTCTGGAGTTTGTTGCACGTTGTGTTCCCACATGAAAGATGAGGAACTCTGGTGGTTTTCCTGGATATTGTCGATACCAGAAGAAATAATCACTGTAAGTAGCAGCTCTGGAGTATTTGTAGGACAGAGTAACAGTGCTGTCTTCTAAACTGGACTCTTCATTGTTGACTGGACTGAGGTCTTCACAGCTGACTCCTAAACAAAGAGATAACTCTGTTATACCATGTTGTCAAAGTGTGACTGAATGAATCACATCCAACAAACATGTGACTGAAGCTTTTTCATGCTGCATGATCTAACATACCTGTTAGAATGGAAAGAAACAGTAGAGAAAACACACAGTGATGCAGTGACAGCATGTTGAATAAAGGTAATGTTTGTGGTCTGTGTGTTGAACTCTGCTGAATATGGAAGTTTCTCTCTCTTCTATAGTTGAGAAACAGCTCAGCTCCTCCCTCAATCTCTCCGTCTCCTCTTCGATCTGTATTTTCACTTCTCTCTGTTACTCTTCCTCCTGGTTATGATCTCAGTTCCAGACTCAGTCAGTTGTAGGAAGGTCTGGAACAGCAACACTTCACATATATTAAACCAACTGACACAATTTCAATGATGAAAGAAACGAGTAATTTGAACATGAGAGGACCCAGGATTAAACCCTGTGGTTCACCACAAAACATCACAGGCTGAGAAAACTACAGAGAAATTTCTTTTATACAGAAAAGAACAAAATCAATCAAAGCCTGAGTCTGAGATGCAACCAGTTCATGGCAGGGTGTCCGTTGATACCTTATACCGACGTAGTTCCAGTGACACTGTCTGTTCACTGTTCTATTCAGCCTGTATCTATATTGAGTAACCATAAAGTATGCTGCCCCCTAAACTAACTGATCCTTTGTATCACATCAACGATCATCTCACATCTCATTCGCTGTTCAACTGGCTGCTTCAGGCTGTGGCGGACACGTGACCCATTAGCTGTTCCTGACCGTCTTGATATTGATTTGGGGACCATGACGAGGCCGGATAGCCGGCTAGTCTTGTTCTTAAACATACTGTCAAATTATATTTACTTTTGGCAACCGTACGTAATGTTATTGACTTTGGATCTTGTCAGCATAACGTTAGCTTTTAAGCTAGCAGCTGAGCCAAAGGTTCTGTGAGCTGAGTGGACTACAAATATTTCCTGCTGCCGAGTCATTAGATCAACTTTATTAATCCCCTGCTAGGGAATTTGGTGTTACAGGCAGCATCAATAAAACGAGCAACAGCAATGGCAATGGAAAAGAAAAAATACATAAGAAGAAGTTGACTATATGTACATTTTACACAAAAGACTATATAAATTATATTGCCAAATGGAAAGACCTCGATAAATACTGAAAAATTGCACAAGGATTGAAACAACACTTGCACGTGGTTGTGGACAAATTCAGTTACAAATACATATATATATATATATATATATATATATATATATATATGTGTGTGTGTGTCACAGGGGAAATAAAACGATGTATGCCGAGTGTAATATTTAAGGAAGAAGGAATATAATACTGCACAGGTTGTAGCATGTATGAGGTAAAAGGATGTTTACAGTGGTGCAAAGAAAAACAGTATATGTGTGAACACAGTGCAACATTATACAATGCCTGAGTTAAATAACCTAATGGCTGTTGGAATGAATTACCTGCAGTAGCGTTTCTTCTTACAGGGTGGATGCAGCAGTCTGTTGCTGAAGGAGCTGCGAAGGGCCACCACTGTGTCATACAGGGTGTGGGAGGGGTTGTCAATGATGGATGTCAGCTTGGATAACATCCTCCTCCCACCTACTGGTGTCCAGAGGGCAGTCCAGGACAGATCCAGCTCTCCTGACTCTCTTTGTTAAGTCTCTTTCTGTCCCTATCAGAGCTTCCACAGCCCCAGCAGACCACTGCGTAAAAGACTGCAGATGCAACCACAGAGTCATAAAATGTTTCAACAGTATCCTACAAACTCCAAAGGACCTTTCTTAACAGATGCAGATGACTTTGGCCCTTCCTGTACAGGGCATCTGTATTGGTAGTCCAGTCCAGTTTATTGTTGAGGTGGACACCCAGGGGTTTGTACTCCCCCACGATGTCAATGTCCAAACCTGGATGCTCACTGGTGGCATCTGTGACTCCTTTCTACAGAAGTCTATCACTATCTCCCTGGTCTTGCTTGCGTTGATGTCTGTATCATCGGAGAACTTTTGGATGTGGCAGCTGTCCATGTTATATCTGAAGTCAGATATGCAGAGGTTGATGGGAAGGGAAAGGAGCTGTAAGCATCCTTCGTGTTTGCAGAAGTAAGTCCAGTTTTTTATTGTCTCTGGTGTGGCATTTGACATACTGGGTGAAGGTGGGGAGAGTTGAAGACAGGGAAGTGTGGTTGAAATCTCCAGAGATGAGGAGGAGGGCCTGGGGATGCGGTGTCTGCAGCTGTGAGACTACATGGGATTGTAAAGATTGTTCGAGGCATCAGGTGTTACCAAGGAAACTGATTTATGGCTTGTGAAAAACTTGCAGAACTCAAGAAATTCTTAATAGATTCTGTTTTGGGGGGCAGGTGACCATGGTACAAGCAGGATAATGCTCAAGGTCAGATTTATTTGTTGAACTCAACTCAGCTATCCATCATAATCATGTCTGAGAGGACAGTGATTCCAGGCTGTATCATCACATCCCGTTGAAATTGAGCAGTGTGTGACTCCCTCTAGTGGACGTTGTGGAGTATTGTGTTGTGTTTGCTGCAGAGGTTTTTGTGCAGAGTTTTGCTGTTTCCTGTCACTGTGGGCTGCAGAGCACAGTAGTACACAGCAGAGTCAGACAGCTGAAGCTTCTGGATCTTCAGAGGAACTGATGTCTTGTTGACTGTAGCATCAATTCTTTCTTGCTCTTCATAATTACTTGTTCCTCCAGAGAAACGTTGAAGCACAAGTTTGGGGAAATCATTTACTTCTTGTTTGTACCAGAACAAAGTGGAACCTGAGTAACTGGTCTCAAATGTACAGTCCAGTGTAACTGTGTCTCCTTCAGTAGCAATGACATCTGCTGTTGGCTGGATCACTCTGTCTTCTCCTTTACACTCTGAGGAAGAAGAGAACATGCAGAGGAAGACATGAATCAATGAAGATGATTGATTAAAGTTACCTGGTCAGAGACAGACACACAGACATGTAGAATAGTTGTGACGTTCACTGACCATGATCAGATTGAACCATTTCAGTTATTTCTACAAGGTAACAAGTGCTGACAGAAACAATCTGTTCTGCTTTTTCTACAATGAACATTAAAATGTGTGAATGTGCAGCTCAGAAATATGTTGAAGAGTTTTCAAAGGAAACATGATGTGTTTTATTTCTCACCAAAGCAAAGAGCAGCAAGAATAATCCACAGCCAATGTTCCATGTGTACAACGAGGCTGAAATGAAGAGGAGAAAGTAGCTGATGTTCAGCATTCAGAGTGAGAATGGTTCTCTTCACAGCAGCAGTTATTATTGACAGATGGTTGAACACAGTGCAGAAGTAGTGCAGCGCCTGCTTGATAATGTGGCCCTCTAGTGGAGGTAAAAAGTTGAGTGGAACAGTGTGGAAAAAAGGCTTCCAGCAGCTCGTCAGTGTGTCAGCTTGTGTTTTTGTACAGAGACTGTGGGTTTGCTGTCACTGTGGGCCTCACAGCACAGTAGTACAGAGCAGAGTCAGTCACTGCAGCAGAGGAGATCTGCAGATCCATTTGGGTTTGATCCTCACTCACTTTCACAGTCAGTCTGGAGTTTGTTGCACGTTGTGTTCCCAAGTGAAAGATGAGGAACTCTGGTGGTTTTCCTGGATATTGTCGATACCAGAAGAAATAATCTTGAGCAGTTGCTTGTTTGGAGTATTTGTAGGACAGAGTAACAGTGCTGTCTTCTAAACTGGACTCTTCATTGTTGACTGGACTGAGGTCTTCACAGCTGACACCTAAAGGAAAAAATAAGTCTGTAGCTTTATGATGTGAATCAGTGAAGCTCTTTTAATGTTAATCATGTCACCTACCTCTTATTGTGAGCAGAAACAAAGTGACAAACAGACTGAAGTTGACTGACAGCATCTTAAAGATAAAGAGAATCTGTCTGTGTTTTGTATGAAACACCACTGTGAAAGTTTGTGTCTCTTCTGTTGTTGAGTCCCAGTTTTGCTCCTCCCTGAATCCCTCCCTCCTTCCTCTCACAACTCTGACAAATGGTGTGTTTGTCAGTGCTGTGGTGCTGTTATTCACTAAATCACATCATTTCCATCAGGGAAGAAGTACGGTGGCTGAGAGAGCTCAACGTGCTGCAACCTCAGAAAACTCATTCAAATCAAGAAAACATCATTGATTTGAAACACAATTGCAGCATTTAGAAAACATGCTGCAGATCCACAAAATGACAGCAGAAGTGTTTCCAGAGGACTCTGAAAGTGCTGAACACGGCTTGGGCACGCTTGTTGTTGCTGCAGTTTGTGACTCATGTGGTTGTCTTGTGATCTAAGGTTATAGCAGCATAAATAGGGGACGGTCCAAGGCAAGCCTGAGCCAGCCCTCACTGTCAGCTTTATCAAAGAGAAACAGTTGAGAAACAGTTCGTCAGCCTGCATTCTGGAACACGGTGTTGTTGTGGGGTAATAGGGTATTGTGAGCTCTTTGAGATACGATGGTGTCAGACCCTAACCCTAACTCTGATTTTTACAATGTTGCGTTGGTGAAACAAGGCAGTCCTTGAAATTTGTTTTCTGTGGGAATTAAAGGACATATTCTGATCAAACTTAACTCCCAGATTCCTTACAGTGGGCCTGGAGGCCAGTCAGCAATGCCATCTAGATAAGCACAAAGTTAACGGTCATCCAGGTCTTTGTGTCCAAAAGACAAGCTTGAAGCTTCATTAAGTGCTTGGCTTCATCTGGCTTCATTGATAAATATATGTGGGTGTCATCTGCATAGCAATGAAGGTTTCTGGAGTGTTTCCTGATAATATTGCCTCAAGGAAGCTTATATTGGGTGAATAGAATCAGTCCAAGCACAGAACCTTGAGGAACTCTGTGACTAACGTTAGCATGCACAGAGGAATCATGGCTAACATGTACAAACTGGAATCGAGTGTCCCAGTCTCTGTAATAAGATGTGATGGTCAGTGGTGTGGAATGCAGAACGAAGCTGGAACAAGACAAGTCCTTTGTCTCATGTTATTAGGAGGCCATTTGCAATTAAAGCTACTTTAAAGGACTGTGGTCCGTAGCCTGTTGACAACAACAGGTTGATCATATCAAATAAAGAAGTGCCAAAGAAGACAAAAACGTCTTTGAACAGCCTAGTTGGGATGGTGTCTGAGAGACAGGTTAATGGTTTGGGTTCATCAAACAGGGTCAGAAGATCCAGCTCCCTTCAAAGATCCACAACTGCCATCACCGATACAATGAGCACAGTTTAAAGGTGGACAGCCAAGATGAGTGTCACCATTTCAGTATCTGACCAAATGTGAAATATGGTCACAATCTCCCCTTCTGTTCCTGAGTTACGGTGTTGAGTAATGGTCAGAAAATAGTTTTTTTTTGCAGAACGTTGTTGTGCTGCAGTGAAGTTGACCTTTGACCTTTTGGATATAAACTGTCAAATCTTCATCATTTTATCCTCTGAGACATTTGTCGGAAATTTTGTCATAATTGGAGGGTTGTCTGAGGCTCAGTCCAGGACCTGACTGCATAATGAGTTTCTGTCTTAGTAACTGAGGTGCTGAATAAACACAGATTACGACTGCAAACTCAGTGAAAACAGCAGCACATTTGTGCAAAGACATTTTCTTAGTCAGTCTGGCCCTGTGTGTTTTAACTTTAGTGCTTCATTTTGTGTTGTTTTTATCACCACTGGCAAGAATCGACACGACCATCACATCCCATTGAAGTTGAACAGTGTGTGACTCCCTCTAGTGGACGTTGTGGGCTGGATGTTTAACGCTTGAAAATACAAATTGTGAGTAAATCCAGACTTGATGTCTCAGTGTGTTGATCCCCAGTTATTTCTGTCTTCATTTGCTTTTTGTTGTCACAGTTTCTTGAGTTTAAAGCATCATCCAGCTGGTTTGTCATTGATTTGCTGCTCATGTGAATCCTCCCACAGTGTTTGATGAGCAGCTGTAACCACAGTGACTCTGATCAAACAGGAATTAGCAGAATCCATCTGATTTGAAGCTGTGGTTTGAATCCCACTTCCCTCCTCTTTGAAGAGTCGTCAGATATGTGTGTTCAGCTTTTTGTGCAGCCTCTTCTACACTTTGTATCACTGTGTTTCCAGAACACAGTAGTAGAGAGCTGTGTCTGCCAGGGTTAGCTTTCTTATGGTCAGTTCAGTTGAGTCTGTTGATGTTCGACTGTCATATCGATCATCAGGAATATATTTCGATGTGTATCCTTTCGCACCTTTCCAGAGTATAAACTGAGGCGCCTGAAGGTCAGAATGATGTCTGTACCAGTAAAGGTAAATATTGGTGTAAGTTGTCTCATATCGACATGTGAGTGTGACAGATTCTCCTTCTCTTCCACTGACTTCATCTCGTTCAGGAGAGATTTTGTCTCCAGCTGTTGGTCCTGGAAAAAGTAGAGAAAATGAAGCCATTAGACGAACATTGTTCATGAGGCTGAGAGGAGAAGACAGTGGAAAATGTCAAGTGTACAGTGTGATTGTATGGACACTGACAGCAAAAGACAAACGCTACAGTTCCATGAACATTCATTGTTCCAAGATGATGAAAAGGTGAGGTGCATTGTGTCCCAGCAAAGAAATGAGAAACGTTGTGAAATACAGGTTGTGTGTATGTGGTTAATGCAGCAGGTGAAAGCAAACTTCAGCTGCTGTTCTGTTGTAACACTCACCTATAAAGTGACAGAAGAGGAAAAAGAGGTGAAGCAACATGTCTTTGGAGTGGTCAAAGTCCAACAGACAGCAGAGCAGCAATGTTCTTCCACTGCAGGAAAATGAGTAAGAAATCATGTGATTGGTTGAGTTTAAGCTCAGTGGGCGGGGCCAGTCACCTCTTGATGTTATTTTGTCAGTTCAGCTCAACCAATAAATTGTTCCTCTGTTCACAGTAGCTCTGTCTCTAATCTGTATTGCTTCTTTTTTCCTTGTTGGATTTGTCATCAGTGCAGTGACGCTGGCTCAGACCGAAAAGGCTTCATGGTGTGTGACTCCCTCTAGTGGACGTTGTGGAGTATTGTGTTGGGTTTGAGAGGTTTTTGTGCAGAGTTTTGCTGTTTCCTGTCACTGTGGGCCTCACAGCACAGTAGTACACAGCAGAGTCAGTCACTGCAGCAGAGGAGATCTGCAGATCCATTTGGGTTTGATCCTCACTCACTTTCACAGTCAGTCTGGAGACTGGATTAGATACTTTTCCTGTTGCCGAGTGAGATATGAGGAACTCTGGTGGTTTTCCTGGATATTGTCGATACCAGAAGAAATAATCCTGAGCAGTTGCTTGTTTGGAGTATTTGTAGGACAGAGTAACAGTGCTGTCTTCTAAACTGGACTCTTCATTGTTGACTGGACTGAGGTCTTCACAGCTTACACCTAAAGGAAAAAATAAGTCTGTAACTTTATGATGTGAAGGTTTGAATGAGTGAAGCTCTTTTAATGTTAATCATGTCACCTACCTCTTATTGTGAGCAGAAACAAAGTGACAAACAGACTGAAGTTGACTGACAGCATCTTAAAGATAAAGAGAATCTGTCTGTGTTTTGTATGAAACACCACTGTGAAAGTTTGTGTCTCTTCTGTTGTTGAGTCCCAGTTTTGCTCCTCCCTGAATCCCTCCCTCCTTCCTCTCACAACTCTGACAAATGGTGTGTTTGTCACTGCTGTGGTGCTGTTATTCACTAAATCACATCATTTCCATCAGGGAAGAAGTACGGTGGCTGAGAGAGCTCAACGTGCTGCAACCTCAGAAAACTCATTCAAATCAAGAAAACATCATTGATTTGAAACACATTTGCAGCATTTAGAAAACATGCTGCAGATCCACAAAATGACAGCAGAAGTGTTTCCAGAGGACTCTGAAAGTGCTGAACACGGCTTGGACACGCTTGTTGTTGCTGCAGTTTGTGACTCATGTGGTTGTCTTGTGATCAAAGCCTATAGCAGCATTAACAGGGGATGGTCCAAGGCAAGCCTGAGCCAGCCCTAACTGTCAGCTTTATCAAAGAGGAAAGTTTTAAGCTGACTCTTCAACACAGAGAGAGTGTCTGCCTCGTGGACTGAGACTGAAAGATCCAGTCTGACCCTAACCCTAACCCTGTTTTTTTTTGTTACAATGAATCAGGCTTGGACAAGTTTGTTGTTCCTGCAGTTTGTGACTCATGAAGTTACTGACGTTGTTCTATGTATCATCTGTTCACTGTTTTTTTGTTATTGTTATTTTGTTTGTTATTTGATATTTTGTTATTTGTTATTCTGTTGTGCTCAGTGTGATCTGCAGCGTTCACTGACCTCCAAAGACCATGCAGATTCAAAAACAAGTTTGTGTTTTCAAGTTAAAAAATATAATAAATATATAATGATATACTTTCAAATATGTATAAATTTAATATAAAGACATTTATATTTACGTAATAACAATAATATATATGTCATTACACTTGCAAAATGAGTAATAATAATAACAGTTGCAGTCAAGCAGGACAACGATAGTCAGCTCAAGCATGATGCATAACACACATGCAGCTATGATCCATGTTAACCTGTGAGATGAGAATGCACAAAGACTCAAGGGAAGAAGCTAAGTTTTAAACATGTATTGATGGGTCATGAATGTGGACTGATTGAGGGAGAGAGAGGAGGAGAGAGGAGCTCAGTGCACCCATAGAAAGCCCCCCAGCAGTCAAAGCCTACAGCAGCACAACTAGAGGCCGGTCCAAAGCAAGCCTGAGCCAGGCCTAACTGTAACCTTTGTCAAAGAGGAAAGTTTTAAGCCGACTCTTCAACACAGAGAGGGTGTCTGCCTCGTGGACCAAGACTGGAAGATGGTTCCACAGGAGAGGAGCTTGACAGCTGAAGGCTCTGGCTCTCGTGCTGTTTTTGAACCCTTTTGGAACCATAAGTCAGCCTGCATTCTGGGACACGGTGTTGTAGTGGGGTCGGAGGGTGCGATGAGCTCTTTTAGATCAGATGGTGTTTGAACATTTCAAGCTTTTTGAATTTTGATTTTAAATTCTGTTCTGGATTTTTCAGGGAGCCAGTGCAGAGAGGCTGATATGAGAGAAATATGATCTCTGTTTCTAGTACGATCAGCACAGTTTTAAGGTGGACAGCCAAGATTAGTATCACCATTTCAATGTCTGACCAAATGTGAAAATATGGTCTCAATCTCCCCTTCTGTTCCTGAGTTACGGTGTTGAATCATGTCCAGAAAAGTGTTTTTGTGGAACATGATGATGTCACAGTGAAGTTGACCTTTGACCTTTTTGGTATAAACAACACTTCATCATTTCATCCTCTGAGACATTTGTAGTAATGAAATGGGCAGTAATATTTTCTGTGAGGTCATGGTGACTTTGACCTTTGACCTTCCACCACCAAATTGGAATAAGTTCATCCTTGAGTCCAAGTGGACGTTTGTGCCAAATGTGAAGAAAATCCCTGAAGGTGTTCTGGAGTTATGGTGTTGATGAGAATGTAACGGTCGGATGGACGACTGTCTTCGGCATTAAAGGTGAAGCCATTAGGCTTTTATTCATCATTCATCATATCATCAACCATCACATCTCATTGAAGTTGAGCAGTGTGTGACTCCCTCTAGTGGACGTTGTGGAGTATTGTGTTGTGTTTGCTGCAGAGGTTTTTGTGCAGAGTTTTGCTGTTTCCTGTCACTGTGGGCTGCAGAGCACAGTAGTACACAGCAGAGTCAGACAGCTGAAGCTTCTGGATCTTCAGAGGAACTGATTTTAAGGAGGAATTCACTGTGGAAGAAAATCTCTCCTTGGACTCGTCTGGTGTGTTCCCTTGATCCCGTTTAACGCGACTCAGTATGAATTTGGGGCTGTTGTTTCCATCCTGTTTGTACCAGAACAAAGTTGGACCTGGGTCACTGGTCTCAAATGTACAGTCCAGTGAAACTGTGCCTCCTTCAGTCGCAATGACATCTGCTGTTGGCTGGATCACTCTGTCTTCTCCTTTACACTCTGAGGAAGAAGAGAACATGCAGAGGAAGACATGAATCAATGAAGATGATTGATTAAAGTTACCTGGTCAGAGTCAGACACACAGACATGTAGAATAGTTGTGACGTTCACTGACCATGATCAGATTGAACCATTTGAGTTATTTCTACAAGGTAACAAGTGCTGACAGAAACAATCTGTTCTGCTTTTTCTACAATGAACATTAAAATGTGTGAATGTGCAGCTCAGAAATATGTTGAAGAGTTTTCAAAGGAAACATGATGTGTTTTATTTCTCACCAAAGCAAAGAGCAGCAAGAATAATCCACAGCCAATGTTCCATGTGTACAATGAGGCTGAAATGAAGAGGAGAAAGTAGCTGATGTTCAGCATTCAGAGTGAGAATGGTTGTCTTCACAGCAGCAGTTATTATTGACAGATGGTTGAACACAGTGCAGAAGTTGTGCAGCGCCTGCTTGATAATGTGGCCCTCTAGTGGAGGTAAAAAGTTGAGTGGAACAGTGTGGAAAAAAGGCTTCCAGCAGCTCGTCAGTGTGTCAGCTTGTGTTTTTGTACAGAGACTGTGGGTTTGCTGTCACTGTGGGCCTCACAGCACAGTAGTACAGAGCAGAGTCAGTCACTGCAGCAGAGGAGATCTGCAGATCCATTTGGGTTTGATCCTCACTCACTTTCACAGTCAGTCTGGAGTTTTTTGCACGTTGTGTTCCCACGTGAAAGATGAGGAACTCTGGTGGTTTTCCTGGATATTGTCGATACCAGTAAAACTCATCACTACCAGTTGCTTGTTTGGAGTATTTGTAGGACAGAGTAACAGTGCTGTCTTCTAAACTGGACTCTTCATTGTTGACTGGACTGAGGTCTTCACAGCTGACTCCTAAACAAAGAGATAACTCTGTTATACCATGTTGTCAAAGTGTGACTGAATGAATCACATCCAACAAACATGTGACTGAAGCTTTTTCATGCTGCATGATCTAACATACCAGAGCAGACACAGACAGCTGAGGTGATCAACAGAGACAGACAAGGAGAAAGCCACAGAAACACAGCTGAGAGCAATTCATTAATCAGGGACTGACTACCTCTGATATCTGCCGTTTTCTCAATTTGCAGCCTTTTTCAATTGTCCGCTGCTTCGCCATAGTTTCTCCTAGAGACTTCATTCAAACTTTAAAACGTAGATAATTTTGTCGGCTCAAACACACCCCGTGTCCCTTTCAAAATTTCCCAGGGGGAATTTTCTAGTTAGTGACTCGGGGCGTAGCCCCGAGTCACTTATTACTATCCCGCGTGTTTCTTCTTATTAGGGACACGGGGCAACGTCCCGAGTCACTTATTACTATCCCGCGCGTTTCTTCTTCTTCTTCTTCTTCTTATTATTTTTCATCTTCCTCCAAGTTTTCGTCCCTTAACTCGCCCCGCAGCTTTGAGAAAACCCTCGCAAATTATATATCAAAATGTGCGTATTACGACGCGAAAAACTGCGATAAATTTCCCATAAGAAATGAATGGGACGGGCGAAAAAAACAAGATTGAAATTGGAGTTTTTCAAACATCTGTAGCTCAGGCATACATTCACCGAGAGACTTCATTTCAACTTTAAAATGTAGACCCAAGTCTGGTCTATTGGTGTGTTCATCCACATTTTGATTGGTCCTATAGTTTTTGATCAGTCACTGTTCAATGACAGTGATCGTTTGGCGGGAAATTTTGAGATTATAATGGGTGTGTATTGCGCGGAATGTTCGTGCTAGAGTGCGTGCTAGAGTGGCACAGAGTCTAAAAACGATCTGAAAATCTTCTCTTTTTCTCGTCGCTACGGCCACAAATTACACTCTACACGCATAATTTTGGGCTCATTTTGTAGACAAACTTGTCCTCTTTCGTGTGATGTCCTCGAAAAAGCCGAGAGACTTACTGAATTTAAATAGTGAGACGTTTTGTGCAGCCAGCGCCCTCCTGTTCTCCCATTAAGTCCCATGTTAAAATTCAGAGCTGTTTTGTGAGCAAAGCAGAAATGCCTCCTGTCTTTAGATCGCCATAAAACAAAAAGTTGTTGTGTCAGGAATAAAACGAGGAGATGGCCGGACTCAGGAAGTTCTCGGGAGTCCGATGATCTATAGTACACTCTGATACGAGGTACGGTTCTCTCACCAGAGGATTTAGTTCAGGAGGTTCGCCGAACCCAAATCTCACTGCATACAATACAAACTCCTGTTCTCTGAGTCGCAGAGTCTTTTTAAGTCGACCATTTTGTCATTTTTCTAAAGAATATCTGGACATAAAACACACGTACATCTGGCCCAGACTTGTCCGCATCTCACAGTGTAATCGGTTTTTTGATAGCAGCTACGGTTTTGACACAATCGCAAGTTGTTCGGAAGAAACCGACAGCGAAAAAGCCGCTTTTCAAGGGAAGAGTTTAACAGGTGCAACTGTCATTTACACACACACCGGTCAATAACCCACGCACACACATCTGCAGGACAACAAGCCTGAGAATGATTATCTTAACGAGCTCAGTCAAAACAAGGGCATTGTTTGAAAACAATCTCCATCCAACAAACAGTTAAACTCAGCTTCACCAAGCGCTTTGCCAAAAAGGTTGAGACAGTAGTCACACAAACACACACACAAGCAGGGCTAACCAACAGCTAAAAAGTGATTAAAAACAAGCACGTCAAAACTGAACAGGAACAGGTAAAAAGTGGGAGAGGTAGAGAGGTAATTATCAGCAGGTGGGGCAGAAGTTACACACGCACACAAACAAACACACACACACACACACATTCAGACACACATATACCAGACACATCTCCATGTAGGAGCTGGTTGGGCTGCTTGTGTAGTTCAAGCAGACACACACACACAAACAGACGAAGACACACACATACGCAGTCACACACAACGACAGATACATAAACACACACACACAGACAAATGCATAATGAAAACCCCATCCCCCCGCCCCCTTGTTAACGCCGTTAGCTCTGTTAGCTCTGTTAGCACAGTTAGCTCTGTTAGCGCTAGCGCCGTTAGCTATATTCGCACCTTTAGCTGTTAGCTCAGTTAGTGTTAGCTCTGTTAGCTCCGTTAGCATTAGCTCCATTCATGTTTATTGATTCAGTTCATTAATTCATGTTAACAGAGACATGAAGCAGAGGAGAGAAGCAGACACAGACAGCTGAGGTGATCAACAGAGACAGACAAGGAGAAAGCCACAGAAACACAGCTGAGAGCAATTCATTAATCAGGGACTGACTACCTCTGATATCTGCCGTTTTCTCAATTTGCAGCCTTTTTCAATTGTCCACTGCTTCGCCATAGTTTCTCCTAGAGACTTCATTCAAACTTTAAAACGTAGATAATTTTGTCGGCTCAAAATGACCCTCGGCACATTTTGATATCTCTTACGGTTTTCGAGCTATGACCATCGAAGGCCGACGTAAGACGCGAACAACTGCGATAAATTTCCCATAAGAAATGAATGGGGAAATTTCCTCAAATTTCAGCCTTTTTCAATTGTCCGCTGCTCGGCCATACTTTGTCCTAGAGACTTCATTCAAACTTTAAAACGTAGATAATTTTGTCGGCTCGAACACACCCCGTGTCCCTTTCAAAATTTCCCAGAGGGAATTTTCTAGTTATTATTATTTTTCATCATCCTCCAAATTTTTGTCCCTGAACTCGCCCCGCAGCTTTGAGAAAACCCTTGCAAATTATATATCAAAACGTGCGGTTTGATCAGGATCGGTGTGCTATTACTTTTCTCAAATTTATCGCAGTTTTTCGCGTCGTAAGACGCGAAAAACTGCGATAAATTTCCCATAAGAATGAATGGGACGGGCGAAAAAAAAAAGATGGAAATTTGAGTTTTTCAAACGTCTGTAGCTCAGGCATACATTCACCGAGAGACTTCATTTGAACTTTAAAACGTAGATAATTTTGTCGGCTCCAAATGACCCTCGGCACATTTTGATATCTCTTACGGTTTTCGAACTATGACCATCGAAGGCCGACGTAAGACGCGAACAACTGCGAAGACTTTCCCATAAGAAATGAATGGGGAAATTTCCTCAAATTTCAGCCTTTTTCAATTGTCCGCAGCTCGGCCATACTTTGTCCTAGAGACTTCATTCAAAGTTTAAAACGTAGATAAATTTGTCAGCTCAAAATTAATACCGGCACATTTTTTGATATCTCTTACGGTTTTCGAGCTATGACCATCTGAAGACCATCAAGTTTCTCACAAAAATGCTCAGAATCTCTCCCTCTACAGTGGGTGATGTCATAAGTTAGAGTGAGACAGCCGGTGAAAAATCGCCTGAAATGTGTTTCTAAAATTGCCGTAAAATACAAACGGTGAATAGGAGACACATAATTTTGGGATCTTTTGTAGACAAACTTGTCCTCTTTCATGTGATGTCCTCGAAAAAGCCGAGAGACTTACTGAATTTAAATAGTGAGGCTTTTTGTGTAGCCACCTCCCTCTAGCTCTCCCATTGACTCCAATGTAAAAATTCAGAGCTGTTTTGTGAGAAAAGCATAAATGCCTCCTGTCTTTACATCGCCATAAAACGAAAAGTTGTTGTCTCAGGAATAAAACGAGATGATATTCGGACTCAGGAAGTTCTCGGGAGTCCGATGATCTATAGTACACTCTGATACGAGGTACGGTTCTCTCACCAGAGGATTTAGTTCAGGAGGTTCGCCGAACCCAAATCTCACTGCATACAATACAAACTCCTGTTCTCTGAGTCGCAGAGTCTTTTTAAGTCGACCATTTTGTCATTTTTCTAAAGAATATCTGGACATAAAACACACGTACATCTGGCCCAGACTTGTCCGCATCTCACAGTGTAATCGGTTTTTTGATAGCAGCTACGGTTTTGACACAATCGCAAGTTGTTCGGAAGAAACCGACAGCGAAAAAGCCGCTTTTCAGTTAACAGGTGCAACTGTCATTTACACACACACCGGTCAATAACCCACGCACACACATCTGCAGGACAACAAGCCTGAGAATGATTATCTTAACGAGCTCAGTCAAAACAAGGGCATTGTTTGAAAACAATCTCCATCCAACAAACAGTTAAACTCAGCTTCACCAAGCGCTTTGCCAAAAAGGTTGAGAAAGTAGTCACACAAACACACACACAAGCAGGGCTAACCAACAGCTAAAAAGTGATTAAAAACAAGCACGTCAAAACTGAACAGGAACAGGTAAAAAGTGGGAGAGGTAGAGAGGTAATTATCAGCAGGTGGGGCCGAAGTTACACACGCACACAAACAAACACACACACACACACACATTCAGACACACATATACCAGACACATCTCCATGTAGGAGCAGGTTGGGCTGCTTGTGTAGTTCAAGCAGACACACACACACAAACAGACGAAGACACACACATACGCAGTCACACACAATGACAGATACATAAACACACACACACAGACAAATGCATAATGAAAACCCCATCCCCCCGCCCCCTTGTTAACGCCGTTATTAGCTCTGTTAGCACAGTTAGCTCTGTTAGCATTAGCGCCGTTAGCTCTATTCGCACCGCTAGCTGTTAGCTCCGTTAGTGTTAGCTCTGTTAGCTCCGTTAGCATTAGCTCCATTCATGTTTATTGATTCAGTTCATTAATTCATGTTAACAGAGACATGAAGCAGAGGAGAGAAGCAGACACAGACAGCTGAGGTGATCAACAGAGACAGACAAGGAGAAAGCCACAGAAACACAGCTGAGAGCAATTCATTAATCAGGGACTGACTGCCTCTGATATCTGCCGTTTTCTCACATTGCAGCCTTTTTCAATTGTCCGCTGCTTCGCCATAGTTTCTCCTAGAGACTTCATTCAAACTTTAAAACGTAGATAATTTTGTCGGCTCGAACACACCCCGTGTCCCTTTCAAAATTTCCCAGGGGGAATTTTCTAGTTAGGGACACGGGGCAACGTCCCGAGTCACTGGCTCCTACAGCTATTTCATAGCTGCAGGAGCCAGTGACTCGGGGCGTAGCCCCGAGTCACTTATTACTATCCCGCGCGTTTCTTCTTCTTCTTCTTCTTCTTCTTCTTATTAGGGACACGGGGCAACGTCCCGAGTCACTGGCTCCTACAGCTATGAAATAGCTGCAGGAGCCAGTGACTCGGGGCGTAGCCCCGAGTCACTTATTACTATCCCGCGCGTTTCTTCTTATTAGGGACACGGGGCAACGTCCCGAGTCACTGGCTCCTACAGCTATGAAATAGCTGCAGGAGCCAGTGACTCGGGGCGTAGCCCCGAGTCACTTATTACTATCCCGCGCGTTTCTTCTTATTATTATTATTTTTCATCATCCTCCAAATTTTTGTCCCTGAACTCGCCCCGCAGCTTTGAGAAAACCCTTGCAAATTATATATCAAAACGTGCGGTTTGATCAGGATCGGTGTGCTATTACTTTTCTCAAATTTATCGCAGTTTTTCGCGTCGTAAGACGCGAAAAACTGCGATAAATTTCCCATAAGAATGAATGGGACGGGCGAAAAAAAAAAGATGGAAATTGGAGTTTTTCAAACGTCTGTAGCTCAGGCATACATTCACCGAGAGACTTCATTTGAACTTTAAAACGTAGATAATTTTGTCGGCTCCAAATGACCCTCGGCACATTTTGATATCTCTTACGGTTTTCGAACTATGACCATCGAAGGCCGACGTAAGACGCGAACAACTGCGAAGACTTTCCCATAAGAAATGAATGGGGAAATTTCCTCAAATTTCAGCCTTTTTCAATTGTCCGCAGCTCGGCCATACTTTGTCCTAGAGACTTCATTCAAAGTTTAAAACGTAGATAAATTTGTCAGCTCAAAATTAATACCGGCACATTTTTTGATATCTCTTACGGTTTTCGAGCTATGACCATCTGAAGACCATCAAGTTTCTCACAAAAATGCTCAGAATCTCTCCCTCTACAGTGGGTGATGTCATAAGTTAGAGTGAGACAGCCGGTGAAAAATCGCCTGAAATGTGTTTCTAAAATTGCCGTAAAATACAAACGGTGAATAGGAGACACATAATTTTGGGATCTTTTGTAGACAAACTTGTCCTCTTTCATGTGATGTCCTCGAAAAAGCCGAGAGACTTACTGAATTTAAATAGTGAGGCTTTTTGTGTAGCCACCTCCCTCTAGCTCTCCCATTGACTCCAATGTAAAAATTCAGAGCTGTTTTGTGAGAAAAGCATAAATGCCTCCTGTCTTTACATCGCCATAAAACGAAAAGTTGTTGTTTCAGGAATAAAACGAGATGATATTCGGACTCAGGAAGTTCTCGGGAGTCCGATGATCTATAGTACACTCTGATACGAGGTACGGTTCTCTCACCAGAGGATTTAGTTCAGGAGGTTCGCCGAACCCAAATCTCACTGCATACAATACAAACTCCTGTTCTCTGAGTCGCAGAGTCTTTTTAAGTCGACCATTTTGTCATTTTTCTAAAGAATATCTGGACATAAAACACACGTACATCTGGCCCAGACTTGTCCGCATCTCACAATGTAATCGGTTTTTTGATAGCAGCTACGGTTTTGACACAATCGCAAGTTGTTCGGAAGAAACCGACAGCGAAAAAGACGCTTTTCAAGGGAAGAGTTTAACAGTTGCAACTGTCATTTACACACACACCGGTCAAGAACCCACGCACACACATCTGCAGGACAACAAGCCTGAGAGTGATTATCTTAACGAGCTCAGTCAAAACAAGGGCATTGTTTGAAAACAATCTCCGTTCAACAAGCAGTTAAACTCAGCTTCACAAAGCTCTTTGCCAAAGAGGTTGAGACAGTAGTCACACAAATGCAGAAGTTACACAGGCACACACACACACACACACACACACATTCAGACACATATATACTATACACATCTCCATGTTGGAGCTGGTTTGGCTGCTTGTGTAGTTCAAGCAGACACACACACACAAACAGACGAAGACACACACATACGCAGTCACACACAATGACAGATACATAAACACACACACACAGACAAATGCATAATGAAAACCCCATCCCCCCGCCCCTTGTTAACGCCGTTAGCTCTGTTAGCTCTGTTAGCACAGTTAGCTCTGTTAGCGTTAGCGCCGTTAGCTCTATTCGCGCCGTTAGCTGTTAGCTCCGTTAGTGTTAGCTCCGTTCGTGTTAGCTCCGTTAGTGTTAGCTCTGTTAGCTCTGTTAGCATTAACTCCATTCATGCTTATTGATTCAGTTCATTAATTCATGTTAACAGAGACATGAAGCAGAGGACAGAAGCAGACACAGACAGCTGAGGTGATCAACAGAGACAGACAAGGAGAAAGCCACAGAAACAGACGAAGACACACACATACGCAGTCACACACAACGACAGATACATAAACACACACACACAGACAAATGCATAATGAAAACCCCATCCCCCCGCCCCCTTGTTAACGCCGCTAGCTCTATTAGCTCTGTTAGCACAGTTAGCTCTGGTTGCGTTAGCGCCGATAGCTCTATTCGCACTGTTAGATGTTCGCTCCATTAGTGTTAGCTCTGTTAGCTCCGTTAGCATTAGCTCCATTCATGTTTATTGATTCAGTTCATTAATTCATGTTAACAGAGACATGAAGCAGAGGAGAGAAGCAGACACAGACAGCTGAGGTGATCAACAGAGACAGACAAGGAGAAAGCCACAGAAACACAGCTGAGAGCAATTCATTAATCAGGGACTGACTACCTCTGATATCTGCCGTTTTCTCACATTGCAGCCTTTTTCAATTGTCCGCTGCTTCGCCATAGTTTCTCCTAGAGACTTCATTCAAACTTTAAAACGTAGATAATTTTGTCGGCTCGAACGCACCCCGTGTCCCTTTCAAAATTTCCCAGGGGGAATTTTCTACTTTAAAACGTAGATAATTTTGTCGGCTCCAAATGACCCTCGGCACATTTTGATATCTCTTACGGTTTTCGAGCTATGACCATCGAAGGCCGACGTAAGACACAAACAACTGCGATAAATTTCCCATAAGAAATGAATGGGGAAATTTCCTCAAATTTCAGCCTTTTTCAATTGTCCGCTGCTCGGCCATACTTTGTCCTAGAGACTTCATTCAAACTTTAAAACGTAGATAATTTTGTCGGCTCCAACACACCCCGTGTCCCTTTCAAAATTTCCCAGGGGGAATTTTCTAGTTATTATTTTTCATCATCCTCCAAATTTTCGTCCCTAAACTCGCCCCGCAGCTTTGAGAAAACCCTCGCAAATTATATATCAAAACGTGCGTATTGTTCGGGATCGGTGTGCTATTACTTTTCTCAAATTTATCGCAGTTTTTCGCGTCGTAAGACGCGAAAAACTGCGATAAATTTCCCATAAGAAATGAATGGGACCGGCGAAAAAAACAAGATTGAAATTGGAGTTTTTCAAACATCTGTAGCTCAGGCATACATTCACCGAGAGACTTCATTTCAACTTTAAAATGTAGACCCAAGTCTGGTCTATTGGTGTGTTCATCCACATTTTGATTGGTCCTATAGTTTTTGATCAGTCACTGTTCAATGACAGTGATCGTTTGGCGGGAAATTTTGAGATTATAATGGGTGTGTATTGCGCGGAATGTTCGCGCTAGAGTGCGTGCTAGAGTGGCACAGAGTCTAAAAACGATCTGAAAATCTTCTCTTTTTCTCGTCGCTACGGCCACAAATTACACTCTACACGCATAATTTTGGGATCAGTTTGTAGACAAACTTGTCCTCTTTCGTGTGATGTCCTCGAAAAAGCTGAGAGACTTACTGAATTTAAATAGTGAGACGTTTTGTGCAGCCAGCGCCCTCCTGTTCTCCCATTAAGTCCCATGTTAAAATTCAGAGCTGTTTTGTGAGCAAAGCAGAAATGCCTCCTGTCTTTAGATCGCCATAAAACGAAAAGTTGTTGTGTCAGGAATAAAACGAGGAGATGGTCGGACTCAGGAAGTTCTCGGGAGTCCGATGATCTATAGTACACTCTGATACGAGGTACGGTTCTCTCACCAGAGGATTTAGTTCAGGAGGTTCGCCGAACCCAAATCTCACTGCATACAATACAAACTCCTGTTCTCTGAGTCGCAGAGTCTTTTTAAGTCGACCATTTTGTCATTTTTCTAAAGAATATCTGGACATAAAACACACGTACATCTGGCCCAGACTTGTCCGCATCTCACAGTGTAATCGGTTTTTTGATAGCAGCTACGGTTTTGACACAATCGCAAGTTGTTCGGAAGAAACCGACAGCGAAAAAGCCGCTTTTCAAGGGAAGAGTTTAACAGGTGCAACTGTCATTTACACACACACCGGTCAATAACCCACGCACACACATCTGCAGGACAACAAGCCTGAGAATGATTATCTTAACGAGCTCAGTCAAAACAAGGGCATTGTTTGAAAACAATCTCTGTCCAACAAGCAGTTAAACTCAGCTTTAGAAAGCTCTTTGCCAAAGAGGTTGAGACAGGAGTCACACAAATGCACACACCAAAAGGGCTAACCAAAAGCTAAAAAGTGATTAAAAACAGCACGTCAAAACTGAACAGGAACAGGTAAACAGTGGGAGAGGTGCAGAGGTAATTATCAGCAGGTGGGGCAGAAGTTACACACGCACACAAACACACACACACACACACACACACACACACACACACATTCAGACACACATATACCAGACACATCTCCATGTAGGAGCTGGTTGGGCTGCTTGTGTAGTTCAAGCAGACACACACACACAAACAGACGAAGACACACACATACGCAGTCACACACAATGACAGATACATAAACACATACACACAGACAAATGCATAATGAAAACCCCATCCCCCCGCCCCCTTGTTATCGCTGTTAGCTCTGTTAGCTCTGTTAGCACAGTTAGCTCTGTTAGCGTTAGCGCCGTTAGCTCTATTCGCACCGTTAGCTGTTCGCTCCGTTAGTGTTAGCTCTGTTAGCTCCGTTAGCATTAGCTCCATTCATGTTTATTGATTCAGTTCATTAATTCATGTTAACAGAGACATGAAGCAGAGGAGAGAAGCAGACACAGACAGCTGAGGTGATCAACAGAGACAGACAAGGAGAAAGCCACAGAAACACAGCTGAGAGCAATTCATTAATCAGGGACTGACTACCTCTGATATCTGCAGTTTTCTCACATTGCAGCCTTTTTCAATTGTCCGCTGCTTCGCCATAGTTTCTCCTAGAGACTTCATTCAAACTTTAAAACGTAGATAATTTTGTCGGCTCAAAATGACCCTCGGCACATTTTGATATCTCTTACGGTTTTCGAGCTATGACCATCGAAGGCCGACGTAAGACGCAAACAACTGCGATAAATTTCCCATAAGAAATGAATGGGGAAATTTCCTCAAATTGCAGCCTTTTTCAATTGTCCGCTGCTTCGCCATAGTTTCTCCTAGAGACTTCATTCAAACTTTAAAACGTAGATAATTTTGTCGGCTCGAACGCACCCCGTGTCCCTTTCAAAATTTCCCAGGGGGAATTTTCTAGTTATTTTTCATCTTCCTCCAAGTTTTCGTCCTCAAACTCGCCCCGCAGCTTTGAGAAAACCCTCGCAAATTATATATCAAAACGTGTGTATTGTTCGGGATCGGTGTGCTATTACTTTTCTCAAATTTATCGCAGTTTTTCGCGTCGTAAGACGCGAAAAACTGCGATAAATTTCCCATAAGAAATGAATGGGACGGGCGAAAAAAACAAGATTGAAATTGGAGTTTTTCAAACATCTGTAGCTCAGGCATACATTCACCGAGAGACTTCATTTCAACTTTAAAATGTAGACCCAAGTCTGGTCTATTGGTGTGTTCATCCACATTTTGATTGGTCCTATAGTTTTTGATCAGTCACTGTTCAATGACAGTGATCGTTTGGCGGGAAATTTTGAGATTATAATGGGTGTGTATTGCGCGGAATGTTCGTGCTAGAGTGCGTGCTAGAGTGGCACAGAGTCTAAAAACGATCTGGAAATCTTCTCTTTTTCTCGTCGCTACGGCCACAAATTACACTCTACACGCATAATTTTGGGATCAGTTTGTAGACAAACTTGTCCTCTTTCGTGTGATGTCCTCGAAAAAGCCGAGAGACTTACTGAATTTAAATAGTGAGACGTTTTGTGCAGCCAGCGCCCTCCTGTTCTCCCATTAAGTCCCATGTTAAAATTCAGAGCTGTTTTGTGAGCAAAGCAGAAATGCCTCCTGTCTTTAGATCGCCATAAAACGAAAAGTTGTTGTGTCAGGAATAAAACGAGATGATGGTCGGACTCAGGAAGTTCTCGGGAGTCCGATGATCTATAGTACACTCTGATACGAGGTACGGTTCTCTCACCAGAGGATTTAGTTCAGGAGGTTCGCCGAACCCAAATCTCACTGCATACAATACAAACTCCTGTTCTCTGAGTGGCAGAGTCTTTTTAAGTCGACCATTTTGTCATTTTTCTAAAGAATATCTGGACATAAAACACACGTACATCTGGCCCAGACTTGTCCGCATCTCACAGTGTAATCGGTTTTTTGATAGCAGCTACGGTTTTGACACAATCGCAAGTTGTTCGGAAGAAACCGACAGCGAAAAAGCCGCTTTTCAAGGGAAGAGTTTAACAGGTGCAACTGTCATTTACACACACACCGGTCAATAACCCACGCACACACATCTGCAGGACAACCAGCCTGAGAGTGATTATCTTAACGAGCTCAGTCAAAACAAGGGCATTGTTTGAAAACAATCTCCGTCCAACAAACAGTTAAACTCAGCTTCAGAAAGCAGTTTCGCAAAAAGGTTGAGACAGTAGTCACACAAACACACACACAAAAAGGGCTAACCAACAGCTAAAAAGTGATTAAAAACAGCACGTCAAAACTGAACAGGAACAGGTAAACAGTGGGAGAGGTGCAGAGGTAATTATCAGCAGGTGGGGCAGAAGTTACACAGGCACACACGCACGCACACACACACACACACACACACATTCAGACACACATATACCATACACATCTCCATGTAGGAGCTGGTTGGGCTGCTTGTGTAGTTCAAGCAGACACACACACACAAACAGACGAAGACACACACATACGCAGTCACACACAATGACAGATACATAAACACACACACACAGACAAATGCATAATGAAAACCCCATCCCCCCGCCCCCTTGTTAACGCCGTTAGCTCTATTAGCTCTGTTAGCACAGTTAGCTCTGTTAGCGTTAGCGCCGTCAGCTCTATTCGCACCGTTAGCTGTTAGCTCCGTTAGTGTTAGCTCTGTTAGCTCCGTTAGCATTAGCTCCATTCATGTTTATTGATTCAGTTCATTAATTCATGTTAACAGAGACATGAAGCAGAGGAGAGAAGCAGACACAGACAGCTGAGGTGATCAACAGAGACAGACAAGGAGAAAGCCACAGAAACACAGCTGAGAGCAATTCATTAATCAGGGACTGACTACCTCTGATATCTGCCGTTTTCTCACATTGCAGCCTTTTTCAATTGTCCGCTGCTTCGCCATAGTTTCTCCTAGAGACTTCATTCAAACTTTAAAACGTAGATAATTTTGTCGGCTCAAAATGACCCTCGGCACATTTTGATATCTCTTACGGTTTTCGAGCTATGACCATCGAAGGCCGACGTAAGACGCAAACAACTGCGATAAATTTCCCATAAGAAATGAATGGGGAAATTTCCTCAAATTTCAGCCTTTTTCAATTGTCCGCTGCTCGGCCATACTTTGTCCTAGAGACTTCATTCAAACTTTAAAACATAGATAATTTTGTCGGCTCGAACGCACCCCGTGTCCCTTTCAAAATTTCCCAGGGGGAATTTTCTAGTTAGGGACACGGGGCAACGTCCCGAGTCACTGGCTCCTACAGCTATTTCATAGCTGCAGGAGCCAGTGACTCGGGGCGTAGCCCCGAGTCACTTATTACTATCCCGCGCGTTTCTTCTTCTTCTTCTTCTTCTTATTATTTTTCATCTTCCTCCAAGTTTTCGTCCTCAAACTCGCCCCGCAGCTTTGAGAAAACCCTCGCAAATTATATATCAAAACGTGCGTATTGTTCGGGATCGGTGTGCTATTACTTTTCTCAAATTTATCGCAGTTTTTCGCGTCGTAAGACGCGAAAAACTGCGATAAATTTCCCATAAGAAATGAATGGGACCGGCGAAAAAAACAACATTGAAATTGGAGTTTTTCAAACATCTGTAGCTCAGGCATACATTCACCGAGAGACTTCATTTCAACTTTAAAATGTAGACCCAAGTCTGGTCTATTGGTGTGTTCATCCACATTTTGATTGGTCCTATAGTTTTTGATCAGTCACTGTTCAATGACAGTGATCGTTTGGCGGGAAATTTTGAGATTATAATGGGTGTGTATTGCGCGGAATGTTCGTGCTAGAGTGCGTGCTAGAGTGGCACAGAGTCTAAAAACGATCTGAAAATCTTCTCTTTTTCTCGTCGCTACGGCCACAAATTACACTCTACACGCATAATTTTGGGCTCATTTTGTAGACAAACTTGTCCTCTTTCGTGTGATGTCCTCGAAAAAGCCGAGAGACTTACTGAATTTAAATAGTGAGACGTTTTGTGCAGCCAGCGCCCTCCTGTTCTCCCATTAAGTCCCATGTTAAAATTCAGAGCTGTTTTGTGAGCAAAGCAGAAATGCCTCCTGTCTTTAGATCGCCATAAAACGAAAAGTTGTTGTGTCAGGAATAAAACGAGGAGATGGCCGGACTCAGGAAGTTCTCGGGAGTCCGATGATCTATAGTACACTCTGATACGAGGTACGGTTCTCTCACCAGAGGATTTAGTTCAGGAGGTTCGCCGAACCCAAATCTCACTGCATACAATACAAACTCCTGTTCTCTGAGTCGCAGAGTCTTTTTAAGTCGACCATTTTGTCATTTTTCTAAAGAATATCTGGACATAAAACACACGTACATCTGGCCCAGACTTGTCCGCATCTCACAGTGTAATCGGTTTTTTGATAGCAGCTACGGTTTTGACACAATCGCAAGTTGTTCGGAAGAAACCGACAGCGAAAAAGCCGCTTTTCAAGGGAGGAGTTTAACAGGTGCAACTGTCATTTACACACACACCGGTCAATAACCCACGCACACACATCTGCAGGACAACAAGCCTGAGAATGATTATCTTAACGAGCTCAGTCAAAACAAGGGCATTGTTTGAAAACAATCTCCATCCAACAAACAGTTAAACTCAGCTTCACCAAGCGCTTTGCCAAAAAGGTTGAGAAAGTAGTCACACAAACACACACACAAGCAGGGCTAACCAACAGCTAAAAAGTGATTAAAAACAAGCACGTCAAAACTGAACAGGAACAGGTAAAAAGTGGGAGAGGTAGAGAGGTAATTATCAGCAGGTGGGGCAGAAGTTACACACGCACACAAACACACACACACACACACACACACACACACACACACACACACACATTCAGACACACATATACCAGACACATCTCCATGTAGGAGCTGGTTGGGCTGCTTGTGTAGTTCAAGCAGACACACACACACAAACAGACGAAGACACACACATACGCAGTCACACACAATGACAGATACATAAACACACACACAGACAAATGCATAATGAAAACCCCATCCCCCCGCCCCCTTGTTAACGCCGTTAGCTCTATTAGCTCTGTTAGCACAGTTAGCTCTGTTAGCATTAGCGCCGTTAGCTCTATTCGCACCGTTAGCTGTTCGCTCCGTTAGTGTTAGCTCTGTTAGCTCCGTTCGCATTAGCTCCATTCATGTTTATTGATTCAGTTCATTAATTCATGTTAACAGAGACATGAAGCAGAGGAGAGAAGCAGACACAGACAGCTGAGGTGATCAACAGAGACAGACAAGGAGAAATCCACAGAAACACAGCTGAGAGCAATTCATTAATCAGGGACTGACTACCTCTGATATCTGCAGTTTTCTCAAATTGCAGCCTTTTTCAATTGTCCGCTGCTTCGCCATAGTTTCTCCTAGAGACTTCATTCAAACTTTAAAACGTAGATAATTTTGTCGGCTCCAACACACCCTGTGTCCCTTTCAAAATTTCCCAGGGGGAATTTTCTAGTTTGTTCTTACAGTCACGGTACACTTTATTTTCACTGCCATTCGCTTTTGATATTCTTATTTGATATTCATTTGCATTTTATATTTCTTTCGTGCAATACTTTTACTACTGTTTACTATTTGGCTATTTTATTATGATTGTTATGTATATAATCGTTTTACTGCTCGCTACTTTTATATTTTTATTATGTATAGTTTGTTCTTTATAGTCTTATTTTCACTTATTTCACTGTGTGTAATGCTGCTGCTGCACTGCAATTTCCCAGCTTGGGATAAATAAAGTATATCTATCTATCTATCTATCTATCTATCTATCTATCTGTCTATCTATCTATCTATCTATCTACTGGTGTCCAGAGGGCAGTCCAGGACAGATCCAGCTCTCCTGACCAGTTTGTTAAGTCTCTTTCTGTACCTATCAGAGCTTCCACAGCCCCAGCAGACCACTGCGTAAAAGACTGCAGATGCAACCACAGAGTCATAAAATGTTTCAACAGTGTCCTACAAACTGCAAAGGACCTTTCTTAGCAGATGCAGATCCCTTCCTGTACAGGGCATCTGTATTGGTAGTCCAGTCCAGTTTATTGTTGAGGTGGACACCCAGGTGTTTGTACTCCCCCACGATGTCAATGTCCAAACCTGGATTCTCACTGGTGGGATCTGTGACCCCTTCCTGCAGACATCTATCACTATCTCCCTTGTCTTGCTTGCGTTGATGTCTGTGTCATTGGAGAACTTTTGGATGTGGCAGCTGTCCATCTAAAGTCAGATGTGCAGAGGGTGATGGGAAGGGAAAGGAGCTGTAAGCATCCTTTGTGTTTGCAGAAGTTAGTCCAGTTTTTTATTGTCTCTGGTGTGGCATTTGACATACTGGGTGAAGGTGGGGAGAGTTGAAGACAGGGAAGTGTGGTTGAAATCTCCAGAGATGAGGAGGAGGGCCTGGGGATGCGGTGTCTGCAGCTGTGAGACTACATGGGATTGTTAAGATTGTTCCAGGCATCAGGTGTTACCAAGGAAACTGATTTATGGCTTGTGAAACTCAACTCAAGAAATTCTAAATAGATTCAGTTTTGGGGGGCAGGTGACCATGGTACAAGCAGGATAATGCTCAAGGTCTGATTTATTTGTTGAACTCAACTCAGCTATTCATCATAATCATGTCTGAGAGGACAGTGATTCCAGGCTGTATCATCACATCCCGTTGAAATTGAGCAGTGTGTGACTCCCTCTAGTGGACGTTGTGGAGTATTGTGTTGTGTTTGCTGCAGAGGTTTTTGTGCAGAGTTTTGCTGTTTCCTGTCACTGTGGGCTGCAGAGCACAGTAGTACACAGCAGAGTCAGACAGCTGAAGCTTCTGGATCTTCAGAGGAACTGACTTATTCTTGATTGCAGCATTAAATCTGTCTTTCTGGAACTCTGCAGCATTTTCTGCTGTTGTTGAGAAACGTCTCAGCATGTACTTTGGGAAACCATTTTCTTCTTGTTTGTACCAGAACAGATAGGGAATTGTAGAACTGGTCTCAAATGTACAGTCCAGTGTAACTGTGTCTCCTTCAGTAGCAATGACATCTGCTGTTGGCTGGATCACTCTGTCTTCTCCTTTACACTCTGAGGAAGAAGAGAACATGCAGAGGAAGACATGAATCAATGAAGATGATTGATTAAAGTTACCTGGTCAGAGTCAGACACACAGACATGTAGAATAGTTGTGACGTTCACTGACCGTGATCAGATTGAACCATTTCAGTTATTTGTACAAGGTAACAAGTGCTGACAGAAACAATCTGTTCTGCTTTTTCTACAATGAACATTAAAATGTGTGAATGTGCAGCTCAGAAATATGTTGAAGAGTTTTCAAAGGAAACATGATGTGTTTTATTTCTCACCAAAGCAAAGAGCAGCAAGAATAATCCACAGCCAATGTTCCATGTGTACAACGAGGCTGAAATGAAGAGGAGAAAGTAGCTGATGTTCAGCATTCAGAGTGAGAATGGTTCTCTTCACAGCAGCAGTTATTATTGACAGATGGTTGAACACAGTGCAGAAGTAGTGCAGCGCCTGCTTGATAATGTGGCCCTCTAGTGGAGGTAAAAAGTTGAGTGGAACAGTGTGGAAAAAAGGCTGCCAGCAGCTCGTCAGTGTGTCAGCTTGTGTTTTTGTACAGAGACTGTGGGTTTGCTGTCACTGTGGGCCTCACAGCACAGTAGTACAGAGCAGAGTCAGTCACTGCAGCAGAGTAGATCTGCAGATCCATTTGGGTTTGATCCTCACTCACTTTCACAGTCAGTCTGGGGACTGGATTAGATATTACTGTTCCTGTTCCGTAGTGAGAGATGAGGAACTCTGGTGGTTTTCCTGGATATTGTCGATACCAGTAGAAATAATCAGTTCCAGTTGCTTGTTTGGAGTATTTGTAGGACAGAGTAACAGTGCTGTCTTCTAAACTGGACTCTTCATTGTTGACTGGACTGAGGTCTTCACAGCTGACACCTAAAGGAAAAAATAAGTCTGTAACTTTATGATGTGAAGGTTTGAATGAGTGAAGCTCTTTTAATGTTAATCATGTCACCTACCTCTTATTGTGAGCAGAAACAAAGTGACAAACAGACTGAAGTTGACTGACAGCATCTTAAAGATAAAGAGAATCTGTCTGTGTTTTGTATGAAACACCACTGTGAAAGTTTGTGTCTCTTCTCTTGTTGAGTCCCAGTTTTGCTCCTCCCTGAATCCCTCCCTCCTTCCTCTCACAACTCTGACAAATGGTGTGTTTGTCACTGCTGTGGTGCTGTTATTCACTAAATCACATCATTTCCATCAGGGAAGAAGTACGGTGTCTGAGAGAGCTCAACGTGCTGCAACCTCAGAAAACTCATTCAAATCAAGAAAACATCACTGATTTGAAACACATTTGCAGCATTTAGAAAACATGCTGCAGATCCACAAAATGACAGCAGAAGTGTTTCCAGAGGACTCTGAAAGTGCTGAACACGGCTTGGACACGCTTGTTGTTGCAGCAGTTTGTGACTCATGTGGTTGTCTTGTGATCACAGCCTTTAGCAGCATTAACAGGGGACGGTCCAAGGCAAGCCTGAGCCAGCCCTAACTGTCAGCTTTATCAAAGAGGAAAGTTTTAAGCCGACTCTTCAACACAGAGAGAGTGTCTGCCTCGTGGACCGAGACTGGAAGATCCAGTCTGACCCTAACTCTAACCCTGTTTTTTTTTTTCTACAATGAACACGGCTTGGACATGCTTGTTGTTGCTGCAGTTTGTGACTCATGAAGTTACTGATGTTGTTCTATGTATCATCTGTTCACTGTTTTTCTGTTATTTTGTTGTGCTCAGTGTGATCTGCAGCGTTCACTGACCTCGAAAGACCACGCAGATTCAAAAAACAAGTTTGGGTTTTCAAGTTAAAAAATATAATAAAAATATAATAATATAATTTCAAATATGTATAAATATAATATAAAGACATTTATATTTACGTAATAACAAAAATATGTATGTTATTACACTTGCAAAATGAGTAATAATAATAACAGTTGCAGTCAAGCAGGACAACGATCGTCGGCTCAAGCATGATGCATAACACACATGCAGCTACGATCCATGTTAACCTGTGAGATGAGAATGCACAAAGACTCCAGGGAAGAAGCTAAGTTTGAAACATGTATTGATGGGTCATGAATGTGGACTGATTGAGAGAGAGAGAGGAGGAGAGAGGAGCTCAGTGCATCATAGAAAGCCCCCAGCAGTCAAAGCTTACAGCAGCACAACTAGAGGCTGGTCCAAAGCAAGCCTGAGCCAGCCCTAACTGTAACTTTGTCAAAGAGAAAAGTTTTTAGCCGACTCTTCAACACAGAGACGGTGTCTGCCTCTAGACAGCTGATGGCTCTGACTCTCGTACTTTTTTTGAATACTTTTGGAACCATAAGTCAGCCTGCATTCTGGGACACGGTGTTGTAGCGGGGTAGGAGGGTACAATGAGTTCTTTCAAATCAGATGGTGTTTGACCATTTCAAGCTTTTTGAGTTTTGATTTTAGAGAGAAATATGATCTCTGTTCCCAGTGTTTGTCAGAACACGTGCTGCAGTTTTCTGGATCAGATGGAGAGTCTTCAGTGACTTATTGAGGCAGCCTGATAATAAGAACTTGCAATAATCCAGCATGGAAGAAACAAATGTTTGGACTAGTCTCTCTTCATTGTTTTGAGACAGGATGTGTCTGATTTTTTACAATGTGACATAGGTGAAATGGGCAGTCCTTGAAATGTGTTTTCTGTGTTAAAGGACATGTCCTGGTGAAACAAAACTTCCAGATTCCTGACAGTGAAGCTGGAGGCCAACACAATGCCATCCAGAGTATTTATGTCATCAAATTGTACGTTTCTTCAGTTAAACACCTCTACTGTCACTTCAGTTTTGTCTCAGTTTAGTAGCAGATTGTTAAAGGTTGTCCAGGTCTTTATGTCCTTCAGATATGCTTGAAGTTTTGTTTTTCCTATGGTCAGATAAGATAAATCTGTATTCATCCCCAGCACGGCAAATTTGGGTGTTACAGGCAGAAGGCAATAGTCATAGAAATAACAACAGAATACAAAATAAAAGTTGTCTACTGTATGTATATGTACATTTTATGCAAAACAACTGTCAAAAAAATATTTTGCGACAAAAGAACTTATGTTGCCAAAAAAGATATCCTGTCAAAATGTACTGACAAATTGCCTCAAGGAAGCATAAACAGGGTGAACAGAATCAGTCCAACCACAGAACCTTGAGGAACTCTAACGTGACTAACGTTAGCATACACAGAGGAATCATTAACATGCACAAACTGGAATCTGAAGAGTTGAACTTAAACCATCTCAGTGCAGTTCCTTTAATACCAATTAAGTTTCCAGTCTCTGTTGTAGGATGTGATGGTCAATGATGTGGAATGCAGCACGAAGCTGGAACAACAAGTACAGAGACAAGTTCATTGGTTAGTTTGACAAGTGCTGTCTCTGTGCTATGATACAGTCTAAGTCCTGACTGGAAGTCCTCAAATAAACAATTGTACTGTACAAAGTCAATAACAACTGATTGGTGACTGCTCTGTCAAGCATTTCGTAGAGAAAGGGGAGGTCAGATATAAGTCTATAGTTGTCTAAAGCCCCTGGATCAACACTGTGCTTTTTCAGAAGAGGTTTAATATCAGCAACTGTGAAGGACTGTGGGACGTAGCCTATTGACAACGACAGGTTGATCATATCTAGTAAAGAAGTGCCAATGAAGAGAAAAATTGATGGTTTTTGTTCATCAAACAGGGTCAGAAGATCCAGCTTCCTTCAAAGAACCACAACTGCCATCACTAATTCAATCAACACAGTTTTAAGGTGGAAAGCAGAGATTAGTGTCACCATTTCAATGTCTGAAATGTGAAAAAATGGTCTCCATCTCCCCTTCTGTTCCTGAGTTATGGTGTTGAGTAATGGCCAGAAAAGTGTTTTTGTCACAGTGAAGTTGACCTTTGACCCTTTTGGTATAAACATCAACACTTCATCATTTCATCCTCTGAGACATTTGTTGGATTTTTTTCAGAAGTTGTGCATGAATTCTTTGGTAATGGGCAGTAATATCTTTTGTGAGGTCATGGTGACTTTGACCTTTGACCTTCCACCACCAAATTGTAATAAGTTCGTCCTTGAGTCCAAGTGGACGTTTGTGCCAAATGTGAAGAAAATCCCTGAAGGTGTTCTGGAGTTATGGTGTTGATGAGAATGGGACTTTCGGATGGACGACTGTCTCCAGCATTAAAGGTGAAGCCATTAGGCTTTTATTCATCATTCATCATGTCATCAACCATCCCATCTCATTGAAGTTGAACAGTGTGTGACTCCCTCTAGTGGACGTTGTGGAGTATTGAGTTGTGTTTGCTGCAGAGGTTTTTGTGCAGAGTTTTGCTGTTTCCTGTCACTGTGGGCCTCACAGCACAGTAGTACAGAGCAGAGTCAGTCACTGCAGCAGAGGAGATCTGCAGATCCATTTGGGTTTGATCCTCACTCACTTTCACAGTCAGTCTGGAGTTTGTTGCACGTTGTGTTCCCAAGTGAAAGATGAGGAACTCTGGTGGTTTTCCTGGATATTGTCGATACCAGTAAAACTCATCACTACCAGTTGCTTGTTTGGAGTATTTGTAGGACAGAGTAACAGTGCTGTCTTCTAAACTGGACTCTTCATTGTTGACTGGACTGAGGTCTTCACAGCTGACACCTAAAGGAAAAAATAAGTCTGTAACTTTATGATGTGAAGGTTTGAATGAGTGAAGCTCTTTTAATGTTAATCATGTCACCTACCTCTTATTGTGAGCAGAAACAAAGTGACAAACAGACTGAAGTTGACTGACAGCATCTTAAAGATAAAGAGAATCTGTCTGTGTTTTGTATGAAACACCACTGTGAAAGTTTGTGTCTCTTCTGTTGTTGAGTCCCAGTTTTGCTCCTCCCTGAATCCCTCCCTCCTTCCTCTCACAACTCTGACAAATGGTGTGTTTGTCAGTGCTGTGGTGCTGTTATTCACTAAATCACATCATTTCCATCAGGGAAGAAGTACGGTGGCTGAGAGAGCTCAACGTGCTGCAACCTCAGAAAACTCATTCAAATCAAGAAAACATCATTGATTTGAAACACATTTGCAGCATTTAGAAAACATGCTGCAGATCCACAAAATGACAGCAGAAGTGTTTCCAGAGGACTCTGAAAGTGCTGAACACGGCTTGGACACGCTTGTTGTTGCTGCAGTTTGTGACTCATGTGGTTGTCTTGTGATCTAAGCCTATAGCAGCTTTAATAGGGGACGGTCCAAGGCAAGCCTGAGCCAGCCCTAACTGTCAGCTTTATCAAAGAGGAACGTTTTAAGCCGACTCTTCAACAAAGAGAGAGTGTCTGCCTCGTGGACCGAGACTGGAAGATGGTTCCACAGGAGAGGAGCTAGATAGCTCAAGGCTCTGGCTCCAGTTCTGCTTTTGGAGGTTTGAGAAACAGTTCGTCAGCCTGCATTCTGGGACACAGTGTTGTTGTGGGGTAATAGGGTGTTATGAGCTCTTTGACATACGATGTTGTCTGACCCTAACCCTAACACTGATTTTTACAATGTTGTGTAGGTGAAACAAGGCAGTCCTTGAAATGTGTTTTCTGTGGGAATTAAAGGACATATTCTGATCAAACTTAACTCCCAGATTCCTTACAGTGGGCCTGGAGGCCAGTCAGCAATGCCATCTAGAGTAGCACAAAGTTAACGGTCATCCAGGTCTTTGTGTCCATAAGACAAGCTTGAAGTTTCGTTAAGTGCTTGGCTTCATCTGGCTTCATTGGTAAATATATGTGGGTGTCATCTGCATAGCAATGACGGTTTCTGGGGTGTTTCCTGATAACATTGCCTCAAGGAAGCTTATACTGGGTGAATAGAGTCAGTCCAAGCACAGAACCTTGAGGAACTCTGTGACTAACGTTAGCATGCACAGAGGAATCATGGCTAACATGTACAAACTGGAATCGAGTGTCCCAGTCTCTGTAATAAGATGTGATGGTCAGTGGTGTGGAATGCAGAACGAAGCTGGAACAAGACAAGTCCTTCGTCTGATGTAATTATGAGGTCATTTGTAATGAAAGCTGCTTTAAAGGACTGTGGTCCGTAGCCTGTTGACAACAACAGGTTGATCATATCAAGTAAAGAAGTGCCGAAGAAGACAGAAATGTTTTTGAACAGCCAAGTTGGGATGGTGTCTGAGAGACAGGTAAATGGTTTGGGTTCATCAAACAGGGTCAGAAGATCCAGCTTCCTTCAAAGAACCACAACTGCCATCACCGATACAATCAGCACAGTTTTAAGGTGGACAGCCAAGATTAGTGTCACCATTTCAGTATCTGACCAAATGTGAAATATGGTCACAATCTCCCCTTCTGTTCCTGAGTTACGGTGTTGAGTAATGGTCAGAAAAGGTTTTTTTGCAGAACATTGTTGTGCTGCAGTGAAGTTGACCTTTGACCCTTTGGATATAAACTATCAACACTTCATCATTTTGTCCTCTGAGACATTTGTCGGAAATTTATCGTCATTGGAGGGTTGTCCGAGGCTCAGTCCAGGACCTGACTGCATAATGAGTTGCTGTCTTAGTTACTGAGGTGCTGAATAAACACAGATTACGACTGCAAACTCAATGAAAACAGCAGCACATTTGTGCAAAGACATTTTCTTAGTCAGTCTGGCCCTGTGTGTTTTAACTTTAGTGCTTCATTTTGTGTTGTTTTTATCACCACTGGCAAGAATCGACATCACCATCACGTCCCATTGAAGTTGAACAGTGTGTGACTCCCTCTAGTGGACGTGTGGAGTATTGTGTTGTGTTTGCTGCAGAGGTTTTTGTGCAGAGTTTTGCTGTTTCCTGTCACTGTGGGCTGCAGAGCACAGTAGTACACAGCAGAGTCAGTCACTTTAGCTGAGATGATCTCCACATCTACACGTTTCTCTGTTTTGTTGATGTGAGCTGAGAAACCAGAACCAGTTGGATGGATCGATCCTCCCTCTGTGATGGAGAGCAGGAACTCTGGTCTGGATCTCTGGTATTGTCGGTACCACTGGATATTGGAGATAACACCCTCATATTTACAGGCCAGGTTGATGTTTCTTCCCTCTGCAACATGTTCTTCAGTCCTTTCTGGCTTTATGCTGTTCATGGAACTCAGGGCTGCAAAATGAGTTTTATTCATGTCAGTTAGTCTGCAAGAGATTCTCACATGAAGAGACTCAGAGGAGGTTCTGGACTTTTTCTGTCATCTTTGACCTTTTTCAGATGCATTCAATGAAGCAAAAGTATTTTCTATCATGGAAATTGTTATCTTACACAGATAAAGCTGCAGTTCTGAAATGTAGAGCAAATATCTGGTTAATACAGCAGGTTAAATGAGACTTTGATCTGTGTTGTAACACTCACCTATAAAGTGAGAGCAAAGTAAAAAGAGGTGAAGCAACATGTCTTTGGAGTTGTTAAAGTCAAAGAGACAGCAGAGCAGCAATGTTCTTCCACTGCAGGAGAATGTAAAACTAAAGCGCCTCTCTGCTGCACAGCCCTTCTCCTCAACATCAAGCTGACTGTGCTTTTAGTTCCTCAAACCTTTCTGCTCTGGAGATAGAAATCATCTCATTGGTTGAGTTGAATGTCAGTGGGCGGGGCCAGAGAGCAGCTTTTTCGAGCCTCTCTGCCGACCAAAGTTCAGTTCAACCAGTGAGATGATTGGTTGATCCAGAGCAGCTCTGCTTCAGAGAAATGTTTTCTGGATGTCCAGGTTCGGTCCTTCACACCGTTCTTCTTCCATTTGTCCATTTGTGTCACATTTGAGGACTTAGTAAAGCAGGAGAGGACCTGTCTTTCAGAGAAGGTTTTTTTTTTTTTTTTTTTAAAAACATCTCTGAACAGAGGGGGAGGTCAGAGACACCACCTATCTCCCACATACAATTCTGTCCTTTCATCTCTCCCTAAGAGATTCAAAGATTTAGCCTCTGAAAACAAACAATAATTTTATCTACTTTTCAGAGATTTGGATCATTCTCAGGCTACAAAGTAAACATCTCTAAAACTGAATGCTACCCTGTCAATGCTTCAGCATTACTACTCAAACAATCTGACATCCCTTTTAAATTTAGTCTGTCTGGCTTTAGGTATCTAGGGATCAACGTAACCAGAACGCTAAACTCTCTTTTTTCTGCTAATTTCCTGCCTTTAATGTCTAATATTAAATCTGACCTCCAAAGATGGGGAAGCTTACCTCTCCCATTAATTGGAAGAATTAATGCAATCAAAATGAATATTTTGCCTAGATTTCTATTTTTGTTCCACTGTCTCCCACTTTTCCTCCCAAAGCAGTTCTTTAAAACAATTGATCAGACTACTTCTCACTTCCTATGGTGTGGAAAGGCACCCAGGATCTGCAAATCCACACTTCAGAGATGTAAATTTAATGGTGGATTGTCACTCCCAAATTTTCAACTGTATTACTGGGCAGCACATATTCACAAGATTTCATTTTGGTTCAAATCAGTTGATCTGCCATGGTGTGATTTAGAGTCGCAGTCATGTGATTCATCCTCCCTAACTGCTTTGCTTACCTCTTCTATTCCATCCAACCTCTCTGGCTTTACAAGTAACCAAGTGGTTCATTCCACGCTTAAAACTTGGTATCAATTTAGGAAGCACTTCAAATTTAAGTCAGCATCTACATTAGCTCCTTTATTGAGGAATCATTTATTTCAACCTGCATTTACAGATTCAACCTTTTTTGCATGGCATAATAAGGGCCTGAAATGTTTTAAAGACTTTTACAAGGATGGCAGTTTTTGCAGCTTTACAGATCTCTCAAGAAAATTTCATCTCCCACCCTCCCATCTCTTCCGTTACTTTAAAATTAGACACTGTGCCAATGCTTTGTTTCCAGCTTTTCCATCTCTACCTCCAAATTTACAGTGGGAGGAACTTCTAACTCGCGATCCACTTCAGAAGTCACTCATCTCCAAAGTTTATAATGAAATCCTGTTTTTTGATTGTTCACCAATTACCAAAGTCAAGATTGCTTGGGAACAAGAACTGGGTCTACATTTGGGAGATGACTGGTGGGACACTGCTCTTAAGAAAATTCACACTAGCTCAGCCTGTGCTTGTCTCACACTTATACAGTTTAAAGTATTGTTTAGAGTCCATTATTCCAAAACTAGATTGTCACAAATCTATCCCAGCATCGCAGATAATTGTGACAAATGCCATGCTTCACCTTGTAACTTAACTCATATGTTTTATTCTTGTTCATTACTTTCTCGTTTCTGGCAGAATTATTTTGATACCATGTCAAAAATATTTTCAATGACCATAACAGTCTCCCCCCATGTCGCTATATTCGGGTTCCCTGAAGACCACAACCGGTTTACCTCTAACCAATTAGATATTTTAGCCTTTACCTCCTTACTGGCACCATCTTCTTCTTCACTGGAAGTCAATCAAAGCTCCCTCCAGCACTCAGTGGTTCAATGACATCATGTCTTTTCTAAAGCTGGAGAAGATCAGATATTCCTTGAAAGGGAATTCTGATAAATTTTATAACAAGTGGCTTCCCTTTTCCACATTCTTTCACTCTCTGCAGTCTATGCCTCCTGATTGATGGACCCCAACCTCCTTTCCTTCCTTTTCTTCTTATCTTTATCATTATTATTATTTATTTGTTTTTTGTTGTTTTTATTTTATTATTATTATATTTTTTTATCACTATCATTATTTTTACTTGTACATTTTTTGTTTGCTGCCCCATGTTCCTGTTAGGCCGCAAATACAAAAAAAGAAAACTTTCTAGGAGGCGGACTCTGTGCCTTGCTTTTCATTCCTCTTGATGCACAGTGTTTCTATTGTATCAACATTTTAAACTGTGATGCAGGCGTGATGTGATATTCAATGTAATTATGACATTGGTTTCTGCTCTAATGTGCCTTCCTCCTAATAAAAATATTTAAAAAAAAAAAAGAACATGAGAGGACCCAGGATTGAACCCTGTGGTTCACCACAAAACATCACAGGCTGAGAAAACTACAGAGAAACTTCTTTTATACAGAAAAGAACAAAATCAGTCAAAGCCCGAGTCTGAGATGCAACCAGTTCATGGACATGGGTGAATACTTGATTGGACTACAAATATCTCTGTTTCCATTGTGTAAGAACATTATGGGATCACAAAGATGGAAATGGAAACCATGGAAAGTGAGTTTTAGCTTGTGAAAAACTGAAGATTTTGATTTGATAACTCATGAAAGTCAAAATTAATGGTCTTCTTGTCTTATTTTTGAGGGGCGGGTGAGGAAAAGCAGGATAATGCCCAACCAGGTGTCCTTCAACTGGAGTTAATGGCCTCGTCCGTCCTCTGTGTTGTCCATTGATTCCTGATAACTGACACCTCTTTCATATTCTATTTCAGTTATTCTGTCAGTACGTGAATTAATCTTCATTCCAAAAGATAAATTCCATGAACAACTGAATTTTGGTCAAAAGAACATTGTGCTTTAATATATCTAAAAGTTAAAATCCTTCCTCAATGTGTCCTGTTTCAGGTCTGATGAAAATGTGTCATGTCAATAAGATTTGAAAAAATAATTTGTCACATGTTGCCATGGTTACCTTGGTGAAATGTAATTGTGAGTGAATGAGTTGTCAGTGGTTTAATTTCTTCATCTTTCAATGGTTCCAGACTGCATCATCACATCCCATTGAAGTTGAACAGTGTGTGACTCCCTCTAGTGGACGATGTGGAGTATTGTGTTTTGATTGCTGCAGAGGTTTTTGTGCAGAGTTTTGGTGTTTCCTGTCACTGTGGGCTGCACAGCACAGTAGTACAGAGCAGAGTCAGTCAGTGCAGATGAGGAGATCTTCAGATCCATTTGGGTTTGATCCTCACTCACTTTCACAGTCAGTCTGGAGACCGGATTAGATACTTTTCCTGTTGCCGAGTGAGAGATGAGAAACTCTGGTGGGTTTCCTGGATATTGTCGATACCAGTAGAAATAATCACCACTTGTTGCTTGTTTGGAGTATTTGTAGGACAGAGTAACAGTGCTGTCTTCTAAACTGGACTCTTCATTGTTGACTGGACTGAGGTCTTCACAGCTGACACCTAAAGGAAAAAAATAAGTCTGTAACTTTATGATGTGAAGGTTTGAATCAGTGAAGCTCTTTTAATGTTAATCATGTCACCTACCTCTTATTGTGAGCAGAAACAAAGTGACAAACAGACTGAAGTTGACTGACAGCATCTTAAAGATAAAGAGAATCTGTCTGTGTTTTGTATGAAACACCACTTTGAAAGTTTGTGTCTCTTCTGTTGTTGAGTCCCAGTTTGCTCCTCCCTGAATCCCTCCCTCCTTCCTCTCACAACTCTGACAAATGGTGTGTTTGTCAGTGCTGTGGTGCTGTTATTCACTAAATCACATCATTTCCATCAGAGAAGAAGTACGGTGGCTGAGAGAGCTCAACGTGCTGCAACCTCAGAAAACTCATTCAAATCAAGAAAACATCATTGATTTGAAACACATTTGCAGCATTTAGAAAACATGCTGCAGATCCACAAAATGACAGCAGAAGTGTTTCCAGAGGACTCTGAAAGTGCTGAACACGGCTTGGACACACTTGTTGTTGCTGCAGTTTGTGACTCATGTGGTTGTCTTGTGATCAAAGCCTATAGCAGCATTAACAGGGGACGGTCCAAGGCAAGCCTGAGCCAGCCCTCACTGTCAGCTTTATCAAAGAGGAAAGTTTTAAGCCGACTCTTCAACACAGAGAGGGTGTCTGCCTCGTGGACCGAGACTGGAAGATGGTTCCACTGGAGAGGAGCTGTATAGCTGAAGTCTCTTGCTCCAGTTCTGCTTTTGGAGGTTTGATGAACAGTTCGTAAGCCTGCATTTTGGGACACAGTGTTGTCGTGGGGTAATAGGGTATTTTGAGCTCTTTGAGATGTGATGGTGTCTGACCCTAACCCTAACACTGATTTTTACAATGTTGTGTAGGTGAAACAAGGCAGTCCTTGAAATGTGTTTTCTGTGGGAATTAAAGGACATATTCTGATCAAACTTAACTCCCAGATTCCTTACAGTGGGCCTGGAGGCCAGTCAGCAATGCCATCTAGAGTAGCACAAAGTTAACGGTCATCCAGGTCTTTGTGTCCATAAGACAAGCTTGAAGTTTTGTTTAGTGCTTGGCTTCATCTGGCTTCATTGATAAATATATGTGGGTGTCATCTGCATAGCAATGAAGGTTTCTGAAGTGTTTCCTGACAAAATTGCCTCAAGGAAGCTTGTGTTGGGTGAATAGAATCAGTCCAAGCACAGAACCTTGAGGAACTCTGTGACTAATGTTAGCATGCACAGAGGAATCATGGCTAACATGTACAAACTGGAATCGAGTGTCCCAGTCTCTGTAATAAGATGTGATGGTCAGTGGTGTGGAATGCAGAACGAAGCTGGAACAAGACAAGTCCTTCGTCTGATGTAATTATGAGGTCATTTGTAATGAAAGCTGCTTTAAAGGACTGTGGTCCGTAGCCTGTTGACAACAACAGGTTGATCATATCAAGTAAAGAAATGCCAAAGAAGACAAAAACGTCTTTGAACAGCCTATTGGGGATGGTGTCTGAGAGACAGGTAAATGGTTTGGGTTCATCAAACAGGGTCAGAAGATCCAGCTCCCTTCCAAGAACCACAACTGTCATCACCGATACAATCAGCACAGTTTTAAGGTGGACAGCCAAGATTAGTGTCACCATTTCAGTATCTGACCAAATGTGAAATATGGTCACAATCTCCCCTTCTGTTCCTGAGTTACGGTGTTGAGTCATGTCCAGAAAAGTGTTTTTGTGGAACATAATGATGTCACAGTGAAGTTGACCTTTGACCTTTTTGGTATAAAGCAAAGCCCGAGTCTGAGATGCAACCAGTTCATGGACATGGGTGAATACTTGATTGGACTACAAATGTCTCTGTTTCCATACACAACATTATGGGATCACAATGATGGAAATGGATACCATGGAAACTAAATTATGGCTTGTGAAAAACTTAAGATTTTGATTTGAGAACTCATGAAAATCTAAATTAATGGTCTTCTTGTTTTATTTTTGAGGGGCAGGTGACCATGGTAAAAGCAGGATAATCCTTCATCAGGAGTTAATGGACTCGTCCGTCCTCTGTTTTGTCCATTGATTCCTGCTAACTGACACCTCTTTCATATTTTATTTCAGTTATTCTGTCAGTACGTGAATTAATCTTCATTCCAAAAGATAAATTCCATGAACAACTGAATTTTGGTCAAAAGAACATTGTGCTTTATTATATGTAAAAGTTAAAATCCTTCCTCAATGTTTCCTGTTTCAGGTCTGATGAAAATGTTTCATATCAATAAGATTTGAAAAAATAATTTGTCGCATGTTGCCATGGTTACCTTGTTAAATGTAATTGTGAGTGAATGAGTTGCCAGTGGTTTAATTTCTTCATTTTTCAGTGGTTCCAGACGGCATCATCACATCCCATTGAAGTTGAACAGTGTGTCACTCCCTCTAGTGGACGATGTGGAGTATTGTGTCGTGTGTGAATATTTTAACAAAGAATCCTGTCCCAACTTTTGATATTTCTGTGATCATTGTCACATTTACACCTCCTGATTTTTTGTAACTTCATCTTGGTTTCAATGTAACTCACCAGAAAAACCTCCACTCTGTCGTTGGACTCAACAATGAGTTGTTGTGTTGTTTAATATGGTGTCAGTGTCATATTATAGAGACTGTCAGTTGGTCCGCCTGTCCAGAGCTTCTGCAGATAATGGGGTGCAATATGAAGCCTATTCACAACCTGCTTGGACATGTCGATGGCTCCAAATGGGATATTCTATTGAGAGCTCGTCGTTAGCAAGGATAGCACCAGTTTACCACCGTGAGTGTTGAGGCGTCAGTGTTCCATGATACAGCAAACACTCCCACAATGCAGCAGTCACATCCTTTGTTCTTGTGGGACAATAAAGATCTGAACTGAACTGAGTCAGCTTTATGGACCAAGTATGTAATCACATACAGCGAGTTTGACTCCATTTTAAAATTTGTCTCATTGTTACCCACAGTTTCATCTGAAATAACCTGCAGCTAAAAACAAGAGCAACAAGTGTAGTGTATGTGCATCACAGAAGTTGTGGACGTAAAACACGATTAAAATAGAAACAAGTTCAAACATAATTTAAAACTCAAGCAATCAAATGTGAATAAAAACAGATTAAACACAATGAAAAACTTGAGAATCAAACTGGGTCTTCAGGTTCAGCCGGCATCAAATATAGCTTCCTGGTTCTTTACATTTAGTCTGATGTAGGCAGTAAAGCTAATAGGACTCGATGTTTTAATCCCTTGGTCAGTAGGTAACTCTTGAACATAGCAGTCGGTGTGAAGTGGTGAAAGGGAGGGTATGTATTTCATTGGGGTCAACAGGTGGGTACCCTGCTTCATCGACGTTTCGTTGATTGAAACCCACAACGTCTCCAGAGGGCTCAACGATGTACCCAGCGTCCCAGGCACTGCAGGATGCTGGCTCCTTTGGTGTTGTTTGGTGCTCTAGAGTTTGGCCTGGTGGTACAAACTGTAGGAAGTGGACCTTTCCCTTTGCTGTTTGTGGAAGCTGATTTGTGGTGATTCGCTTCTGTTCCAGTGTAGATGCCATTTTTCTGAGTACTTGGTTATGTCTCCAAGTATAGCGCCCTTGGGTAAGACTTGTAGTGCATCCTGGCAGGATGTGCTCAAGGGATGCTGATGCTCAACACAGGGAACAGGCGGGATCTTCTCCATACCACAGTTTCAGATTTGAAAGGTGAGTGAGGTTTTGTGCAGTTCTCATTTGACTGGAGGAAATTCTGAACCAACCAGTCTTTAGTATTTTGCTTGGTTTTGGGGATTGAGGGGCTGGTTGATCTGACTAATATCTGCATCACATTGAAAAGAGTGTTGTGTCATGAGTTTGGATGATTCTTCTGCATGGGAGCATATAAAGACATTGAAGAATTGTACCTAGAACTGAACCCTACAGAACCCCACATGAACTCTTTGCAGGCGTGGAGGACGAGCTGCCAATGCAAACAGTGACACCTCTGTTTGAAATGGAAGAATGGAACCAATCAAGGGATGCCGACCCGGGGCGTCAAGCCATCGAGGAGAATCGTGTGGTCGACAGTGTCAGAAGCTGCACTGAGATCTGGAAGAATTGAGGTGTACTGGCATCCACAGCACAGAGGAGGTCATTTATGACTCTGAGGAGAGCTGCTTCTGTGCTGTGGCGTTCATGGAACCCTGACCGGAATTTCTCAAGAATATTGTGTTGGTTTAACAAAGACAGAATCTGATTAAAAGGAGCCTTTTATTAAACCTTCGATAAGATGGAGAATTTCAAGATTGGCCTGGACTCATGTGGACTAGTTGGGTCAAGATCAGACTTCTTGAGGAGTGGCTGAGCTATGGCATGCTTAAAATAGGACTGTACCTGTGGTGAGAGAACTGTTTACAGTCATCAGTGTGCTGGGACAACTGCTTCAGATCACTGTTTTAGGAGCTCTGTTGAAATGATATCAAGCTGACTGTGAGTGGGCTTCATGCCTGTGACTGGGTGGACATTGTTGGAAGCAGGAGGGTCCTCAAGACTCAATAGCTTTAGGCCACTGCTCTTTGACCTGATGCTGTCAGTTTTGTTTAGAAAGATATATATTTGAACTGCTCACAAACCTGAACGAAGACGATGACATAAACATTTTTATTATTTTATTATATAAAAACCAGTTGGTGGAAAAAGAAGAGGTATATTGTTGACCATTCTCTGACTCTCAATTCAAATCAAAGCTAATCTCCCCTGTGACACCAGAATGGTTCGAGCCGGCGCTGGAGCAGACAGAAAGAGACAACTGAGTGATCAAGGGAGAAAAAGTTGAAGAGACACATCATGTCTCTGGAACAACAACAAGACTCACAAAACTCTTTATGGTCCAGTCGTCTTAAAGTGGTCTTGAGTTTGAAGCATCATCCAGCTGGTTTGTCATTGATTTGCTGCTCATGTGAATCCTCCCACAGTGTTTGATGAGCAGCTGTAACCACAGTGACTCTGATCAAACAGGAATTAGCAGAATCCATCTGATTTGAAGCTGTGGTTTGAATCCCACTTCCCTCCTCTTTGAAGAGTCGTCAGATATGTGTGTTCAGCTTTTTGTGCAGCCTCTTCTACACTTTGTATCACTGTGTTTCCAGAGCACAGTAGTAGAGAGCTGTGTCTGCCAGGGTTAGCTTTCTTATGGTCAGTTCAGTTGATGCTGTTGATGTTTGACTGTCATATCGATCATCAGGAATATATTTCTCATAACGACTTGATCTTGCACCTTTCCAGAGTATAAACTGAGGCGCCTGAAGGTCAGAATGATGTCTGTACCAGTTAAGGTAAACATACTCTGATGTTGTCTCATATTGACATGTGAGTGTGACAGATTCTCCTTCTCTTCCACTGACTTCATCTCGTTCAGGAGAGATTTTGTCTCCAGCTGTTGGTCCTGGAAAAAGTGGAGAAAATGAAGCCATTAGACGAACATTGTTCATGAGGCTGAGAGGAGAAGACAGTGGAAAATGTCAAGTGTACAGTGTGATTGTATGGACACTGACAGTAAAAGACAAACGCTACAGTTCCATGAACATTCATTGTTCCAAGATGATGAAAAGGTGAGGTGCATTGTGTCCCAGCAAAGAAATGAGAAACGTTGTGAAATACAGGTTGTGTGTATGTGGTTAATGCAGCAGGTGAAAGCAAACTTCAGCTGCTGTTCTGTTGTAACACTCACCTATAAAGTGACAGAAGAGGAAAAAGAGGTGAAGCAACATGTCTTTGGAGTCGTCAAAGTCCAACAGACAGCAGAGCAGCAATGTTCTTCCACTGCAGGAGAATGAGTAAGAAATCATGTGATTGGTTGAGTTCAGGCTCAGTGGGCGGGGCCAGTCACCTCTTGATGTTATTTTGTCAGTTCAGCTCAACCAATAAATTGTTCCTCTGTTCACAGTAGCTCTGTCTCTAATCTGTATTGCTTCTTTTTTCCTTGTTGGATTTGTCATCAGTGCAGTGACGCTGGCTCAGACCGAAAAAGGCTTCATGGTGTGTGACTCCCTCTAGTGGACATTAAGGAGTATTGTGTTGTGTTTGCTGCAGAGGTTTTTGTGCAGAGTTTTGCTGTTTCCTGTCACTGTGGGCCTCACAGCACAGTAGTACAGAGCAGAGTCAGTCACTGCAGCAGAGGAGATCTGCAGATCCATTTGGGTTTGATCCTCACTCACTTTCACAGTCAGTCTGGAGTTTGTTGCACGTTGTGTTCCCAAGTGAAAGATGAGGAACTCTGGTGGTTTTTCTGGATATTGTCGATACCAGAAAAACTGATCACTACCAGTTGCTTGTTTGGAGTATTTGTAGGACAGAGTAACAGTGCTGTCTTCTAAACTGGACTCTTCATTGTTGACTGGACTGAGGTCTTCACAGCTGACACCTAAAGGAAAAAATAAGTCTGTAACTTTTTGATGTGAAGGTTTGAATCAGTGAAGCTCTTTTAATGTTAATCATGTCACCTACCTCTTATTGTGAGCAGAAACAACGTGACAAACAGACTGAAGTTGACTGACAGCATCTTAAAGATAAAGAGAATCTGTCTGTGTTTTGTATGAAACACCACTGTGAAAGTTTGTGTCTCTTCTGTTGTTGAGTCCCAGTTTTGCTCCTCCCTGAATCCCTCCCTCCTTCCTCTCACAACTCTGACAAATGGTGTGTTTGTCAGTGCTGTGGTGCTGTTATTCACTAAATCACATCATTTCCATCAGGGAAGAAGTACGGTGGCTGAGAGAGCTCAACGTGCTGCAACCTCAGAAAACTCATTCAAATCAAGAAAACATCATTGATTTGAAACACATTTGCAGCATTTAGAAAACATGCTGCAGATCCACAAAATGACAGCAGAAGAGTTTCCAGAGGACTCTGAAAGTGCTGAACACGGCTTGGACACGCTTGTTGTTGCTTCAGTTTGTGACTCATGTGGTTGTCTTGTGATCTAAGGCTATAGCAGCATTAACAGGGGACGGTCCAAGGCAAGCCTGAGCCAGCCCTAACTGTCAGCTTTATCAAAGAGGAAAGTTTTAAGCCAACTCTTCAACACAGAGAGAGTGTCTGCCTTGTGGACCAAGACTGGAGGATGGTTCCACAGGAGAGGAGCTCGATAGCTGAAGGCTCTGGCTCCAGTTCTGCTTTTGGAGGTTTGAGGAACAGTTCGTAAGCCTGCATTCTGAGACACGGTGTTGTTGTGGAGTAATAGGGTGTTATGAGCTCTTTGAGATACGATGGTGTCTGACCCTAACCCTAACTCTGATTTTTACAATGTTGTGTAGGTGAAACAAGGCAGTCCTTGAAATGTGTTTTCTGTGGGAATTAAAGGACATATTCTGATCAAACTTAACTCACAGATTCCTTACAGTGGACCTGGAGGCCAGTCAGCAATGCCATCTACAGTAGCACAAAGTTAACGGTCATCCAGGTCTTTGTGTCCATAAGACAAGCTTGAAGTTTTGTTTAGTGCTTGGCTTCATCTGGCTTCATTGATAAATATATGTGGGTGTCATCTGCATAGCATTGAAGGTTTCTGGAGTGTTTCCTGATAATATTGCCTCAAGGAAGCTTATACTGGGTGAATAGAATCAGTCCAAGCACAGAACCTTGAGGAATTCTGTGACTACCGTTAGCATGCACAGAGGAATCATGGCTTACATGTACAAACTAGATTCGAGTGTCCCAGTCTCTGTAATAAGATGTGATGGTCAGTGGTGTGGAATGCAGAACGAAACTGGAACAAGACAAGTCCTTCGTCTGATGTAATTAGGAGGTCATTTGTAATTAAAGCTACTTTAAAGGACTGTGGTCCGTAGCCTGTTTAGAACAACAGTTGTTGGCAAAGAATACAGAAACGTCTTGTTACAGCCTAGTTGGGATTGTAGCATCCCCGGTTGAATGATGGTCTTACTCTCCAACTGATGGTTCACAACATCTTTAATTATAACTGTTGCTCCAAAACTTGTTCTGAACACACCATAAGAGCTAGGAAGTAAATAAACACAACAGAAATATTACTTTACCATTCTCATTTTAAAATATGAATGTCTTACTTCCGTCCCTTTGAGCCTTACAATCATCCAATATTTAACCACAATTCAAATGCATTTTACTTTAATTTAAAGCTGAAATCTGAAAAATGAATTAACCTTGCTATTTAAGTAAAATCATGAAATGACCCTTTTTTAACCTGTTCTGACAATTACTGCTAATCTCTGATAGAGTACTATGATGTAAGCAAGCACATATAACCAAATTCAACCAAAGAAGAGCAATGACAACAAATCTCAATGTATCATGGCTAATATAGCAATTTAGCAAGCCTACACTTACGAGCCTACTCAATATAAACCAGGGGTCACCAACCTTTTTGAAACCAAGAGCTACTTCAAGGGCACTGAGTAATGCAAAGGGCTACCACTTTGATAATACACTTCTGAAATAACAAAGTTACACAGTGTACCTTTAATTTTATATTATTAGTGTCTCTCCACATTGTGCCGCTCAGCCGTCGCCACAGTCGCACCGCAAGTGAGACACACACAGTTTTCTTTCATGTTAGTAAAAAAGAACTCTTCCTCCCATTCACTGTGAAAATGAGAAGTTTTCTTCCTTTTTTCTGCTGTTTTTGTGGGTAGAAAACGCGTTCTTCTCCTCATCTTTGCAGCGCTCACGAGCTCATCTCAGCAAAGCTGGTTTGTCACGCGCACTAGACTGACCTCCGACCCGTACTACGTCAGAGTTCTTATATTAAACTTTTTTTGTGATATACATGTTTTTTACATTTTTATGTACTCGTTTTTAAATCACATCACTGTAAATGTAATTCAAAAAGAATAGCAACACAATTAAATAAAATTTTAGACAGAGCTAATTCGTGATTAGTGCTATTTTTAGAACTGGCTTACGGGCGACTGATGTGAATGCTGCTGGGGGACCTGGTGCCCGCGGGCACCTGGTTGGTGACCCCTGATATAAACTCTGAACAACTTCTCAGAAAAGGCATTATAACGTGACTCAAAGCTGCACAAATGACACAAACACAGACAAACCTTGTGCCCTTTTCAACCAGGTGCTAAGTAAACAAAAGCGTGACGTTTTCCCTCATTTGGAAGAAGCACTTGCACATGTTTTCCGTCATATACATCTTTTGTACTTCCTACCGCATTCCACCTTCAAAATAAAAGCATCAATTTTTAGAACTTAACCAAATGAGACAAATCAACAAAGATCACAAGAAAACATGAATAAATTGAACAAACGTCACCATTTAGGTCATTTACAGGGATGGTGTCTGAGAGACAGGTTAATGGTTTGGGTTCATCAAACAGGGTGAGAAGATCCAGCTTCCTTCCAAGAACCACAACTGCCATAGCCGATACAATCAGCACAGTTTTAAGGTGGACAGCTAAGATTAGTGTCACCATTTCAGAATCTGACCAAATGTGAAATATGGTCACAATCTCCCCTTCTGTTCCTGAGTAATGGTCAGAATATTTTTTTTTTTGCAGAACATTGTTGTGCTGCAGTGAAGTTGACCTTTGACCTTTTGGATATAAACTATCAACACTTCATCATTTTATCCTCTGAGACATTTGTCGGAAATTTTGTCATAATTGGGGGGTTGTCTGAGGCTCAGTCCAGGACCTGAATGCATAATGAGTTGCTGCCTGAGTAACTGAGGTGCTGAATAAACACAGATTACGACTGCAAACTCAATGAAAACAGCAGCACATTTGTGCAAAGACATTTTCTTCATCAGTCTGGCCCTGTGTGTTTTAACTTTAGTGCTTCATTTTGTGTTGTTTTTATCACCACTGGCAAGAATCGACACGACCATCACATCCCATGGAAGTTGAACAGTGTGTGACTCCCTCTAGTGGACGTTGTGGGCTGGACGTATGCTGTAAATTTTATTGCCTGAAAATACAAATTGTGAGTAAATCCAGAGTTGATGTCTCAGTGTGTTTGATCCCCAGTTATTTCTGTCTTCATTTGCTTTTTGTTGTCACAGTTTCTTGAGTTTGAAGCATCATCCAGCTGGTTTGTCATTGATTTGCTGCTCATGTGAATCCTCCCACAGTGTTTGATGAGCAGCTGTAACCACAGTGACTCTGATCAAACAGGAATTAGCAGAATCCATCTGATTTGAAGCTGTGGTTTGAATCCCACTTCCCTCCTCTTTGAAGAGTTGTCAGATATGTGTGTTCAGCTTTTTGTGCAGCCTCTTCTACACTTTGTATCACTGTGTTTCCAGAGCACAGTAGTAGAGAGCTGTGTCTGCCAGGGTTAGCTTTCTTATGGTCAGTTCAGTTGAGTCTGTTGATGTTCGACTGTCATATCGATCATCAGGAATATATTTCGATGTGTATCCTTTCGCACCTTTCCAGAGTATAAACTGAGGCGCCTGAAGGTCAGAATGATGTCTGTACCAGTAAAGCACAATAATGGTCTCAGCTGTCTCATACCGACATGTGAGTGTGACAGATTCTCCTTCTCTTCCACTGACTTCATCTCGTTCAGGAGAGATCTTGTCTCCAGCTGTTGGTCCTGGAAAAAGTGGAGAAAATGAAGCCATTAGACGAACATTGTTCATGAGGCTGAGAGGAGAAGACAGTGGAAAATGTCAAGTGTACAGTGTGATTGTATGGACACTGACAGTAAAAGACAAACGCTACAGTTCCATGAACATTCATTGTTCCAAGATGATGAAAAGGTGAGGTGCATTGTGTCCCAGCAAAGAAATGAGAAACGTTGTGAAATACAGGTTGTGTGTATGTGGTTAATGCAGCAGGTGAAAGCAAACTTCAGCTGCTGTTCTGTTGTAACACTCACCTATAAAGTGACAGAAGAGGAAAAAGAGCTGAAGCAACATGTCTTTGGAGTGGTCAAAGTCCAACAGACAGCAGAGCAGCAATGTTCTTCCACTGCAGGAGAATGAGTAAGAAATCATGTGATTGGTTGAGTTGAAGCTCAGTGGGCGGGGCCAGTCACCTCTTGATGTTATTTTGTCAGTTCAGCTCAACCAATAAATTGTTCCTCTGTTCACAGTAGCTCTGTCTCTAATCTGTATTGCTTCTTTTTTCTTTGTTGGATTTGTCATCAGTGCAGTGACGCTGGCTCAGACCGAAAAGGCTTCATGATGTGTGACTCCCTCTAGTGGACGTTGTGGAGTATTGTGTTGTGTTTGCCGCAGAGGTTTTTGTGCAGAGTTTTGCTGTTTCCTGTCACTGTGGGCTGCACAGCACAGTAGTACAGAGCAGAGTCAGTCACTGCAGCAGAGGAGATCTGCAGATCCATTTGGGTTTGATCCTCACTCACTTTCACAGTCAGTCTGGAGACTGAATTAGACATTACTGTTCCTGTTCCTGAGTGAAAGATGAGGAACTCTGGTGGTTGTCCTGGATATTGTCGATACCAGAAGAAATAATCAGTTCCAGTTGCTTTGGAGTATTTGTAGGACAGAGTAACAGTGCTGTCTTCTAAACTGGACTCTTCATTGTTGACTGGACTGAGGTCTTCACAGCTGACACCTAAACAAAGAGATAACTCTGTTATACCATGTTGTCAAAGTGTGACTGAATGAATCACATCCAACAAACATGTGACTGAAGCTTTTTCATGCTGCGTGATCTAACATACCTGTTAGAATGGAAAGAAACAGTAGAGAAAACACACAGTGATGCAGTGACAGCATGTTGAATAAAGGTAATGTTTGTGGTCTGTGTGTTGAACTCTGCTGAATATGGAAGTTTCTCTCTCTTCTATAGTTGAGAAACAGCTCAGCTCCTCCCTCAATCTCTCCGTCTCCTCTTCGATCTGCATTTTCACTTCTCTCTGTTACTCCTGTTTATGATCTAAGTTCTGGACTCAGTCAGTTGTAGGAAGGTCTGGAACAGCAACACTTCACATATATTAAACCAACTGACACAATTTCAATGATGAAAGAAACAAGTAATTTGAACATGAGAGGACCCAGGATTAAACCCTGTGGTTCACCACAAAACATCACAGGCAGAGAAAACTACAGAGAAACTTCTTTTATACAGAAAAGAACAAAATCAATCAAAGCCTGAGTCTGAGATGCAACCAGTTCATGGCAGGGTGTCCGTTGATACCTTATACCTACGTAGTTCCAGTGACACTGTCTGTTCACCGTTCTATTCAGCCTGTATCTATATTGAGTAACCATAAAGTACGCTGCCCCCTAAACTAACTGATCCTTTGTATCACATCAACGATCATCTCACATCTCATTCGCTGTTCAACTGGCTGCTTCAGGCTGTGGCGGACACGTGACCCATCAGCTGTTCCTGACCGTCTTGATATTAATTTGGGGACCGTGACGAGGCCGGATAGCCAGCTAGTCTTGTTCTTAAACACACTGTCAAATTATATTTACTGTTTGTCAGCCGTACGTAATGTTATTGACTTTGGATCTTGATAGCATAACGTTAGCTTTTAAGCTAGCAGATGAGCCAAAGGTTCTGTGAGCTGAGTGGACTACAAATATCTCCTGCTGCCGAGTCATTAGACAAGATAAGATCAACTTTATTAAGCCCCAGCTAGGGAATTTTGGTGTTACAGGCAGCATCAATAAAACGAGCAACAGCAATGGCAATGGAAAAGAAAAAATACAAAATAAGAAGTTGACTATATGTACATTTTATACAAAAGACTATATAAATTATATTGGCAAATGGAAAGAACTCGATAAATATTGAGAAATTGCGCAAGGATTGAAATATATATATGTGTCACAGGGGAAATAAAACGATGTATGCCTAGTGTAATATTTAAGGAAGAAGGAATATAAAATTGCACAGGTTGTAGCATGTATGAGGTAAAAGGATGTTTACAGTGGTGCAAAGAAAAACAGTATATGTGTGAACACAGTGCTACATTATACAATGCCTGAGTTAAATAACCTAATGGCTGTTGGAATGAACGACCTGCAGTAGCGTTCCTTCTTACAGGGTGGATGCAGCAGTCTGTTGCTGAAGGAGCTGCTAAGGGCCACCACTGTGTCATGCAGGGGGTGGGAGGGGTTGTCCATGATGGATGTCAGCTTGGCTAACATCCTCCTCTCACCTACTGGTGTCCAGAGGGCAGTCCAGGACAGATCCAGCTCTCCTGACCAGTTTGTTAAGTCTCTTTCTGTCCCTATCAGAGCTTCCACAGCCCCAGCAGACCACTGCGTAAAAGACTGCAGATGCAACCACAGAGTCATAAAATGTTTCAACAGTGTCCTACAAACTCCAAAGGACCTTTCTTAGCAGATGCAGATGACTTTGGCCCTTCCTGTACAGGGCATCTGTATTGGTAGTCCAGTCCAGTTTATTGTTGAGGTGGACACCCAGGTGTTTGTACTCCCCCACGATGTCAATGTCCAAACCTGGATGCTCACTGGTCACCTGTGACCCCTTCCTGCAGACGTCTATCACTATCTCCCTTGTCTTGCTTGCGTTGATGTCTGTATCATTGGAGAACTTTTGGATGTGGCAGCTGTCTATGTTATATGTGAAGTCAGATATGCAGAGGTTGATGGGAAGGGAATGGAGCTGAAAGCATCCTTCGTGTTTGCAGAAGTAAGTCCAGTTTTTTATTGTCTCTGGTGTGGCATTTGACATACTGGGTGAAGGTGGGGAGAGTTGAAGACAGGGAAGTGTGGATGAAATCTCCAGAGATGAGGAGGAGGGCCTGGGGATGCGGTGTCTGCAGCTGTGAGACTACATGGGATTGTAAAGATTGTTCCAGGCATCAGTCAGACTATCAGGTGTTACCAAGGAAACTGATTTATGGCTTGTGAAACTCAACTCAAGAAATTCTAAATAGATTCTGTTTTGGGGGGCAGGTGACCATGGTACAAGCAGGATAATGCTCAAGGTCAGATTTATTTGTTGAACTCAACTCAGCTATCCATCATAATCATGTCTGAGAGGACAGTGATTCCAGGCTGTATCATCACATCCCGTTGAAATTGAGCAGTGTGTGACTCCCTCTAGTGGACGTTGTGGAGTATTGTGTTGTGTTTGCTGCAGAGGTTTTTGTGCAGAGTTTTGCTGTTTCCTGTCACTGTGGGCTGCAGAGCACAGTAGTACACAGCAGAGTCAGACAGCTGAAGCTTCTGGATCTTCAGAGGAACTGACTTATTCTTGATTGCAGCATTAAATCTGTCTTTCGGGAACTCTGCAGCATTTTCTGCTGTTGTTGAGAAACATTTCAACATGTACTTTGGGAAACCATTTTCTTCTTGTTTGTACCAGAACAAAGTTGGTGTGGTGGTGTAAGTGCTCTCAAATGTACAGTCTAGTATAACTGTGCCTCCTTCAGTAGCAATGACATCTGCTGTTGGCTGGATCACTCTGTCTTCTCCTTTACACTCTGAGGAAGAAGAGAACATGCAGAGGAAGACATGAATCAATGAAGATGATTGATTAAAGTTACCTGGTCAGAGTCAGACACACAGACATGTAGAATAGTTGTGACGTTCACTGACCGTGATCAGATTGAACCATTTCAGTTATTTGTACAAGGTAACAAGTGCTGACAGAAACAATCTGTTCTGCTTTTTCTACAATGAACATTAAAATGTGTGAATGTGCAGCTCAGAAATATGTTGAAGAGTTTTCAAAGGAAACATGATGTGTTTTATTTCTCACCAAAGCAAAGAGCAGCAAGAATAATCCACAGCCAATGTTCCATGTGTACAACGAGGCTGAAATGAAGAGGAGAAAGTAGCTGATGTTCAGCATTCAGAGTGAGAATGGTTCTCTTCACAGCAGCAGTTATTATTGACAGATGGTTGAACACAGTGCAGAAGTAGTGCAGCGCCTGCTTGATAATGTGGCCCTCTAGTGGAGGTAAAAAGTTGAGTGGAACAGTGTGGAAAAAAGGCTGCCAGCAGCTCGTCAGTGTGTCAGCTTGTGTTTTTGTACAGAGACTGTGGGTTTGCTGTCACTGTGGGCCTCACAGCACAGTAGTACAGAGCAGAGTCAGTCACTGCAGCAGAGTAGATCTGCAGATCCATTTGGGTTTGATCCTCACTCACTTTCACAGTCAGTCTGGGGACTGGATTAGATATTACTGTTCCTGTTCCGTAGTGAGAGATGAGGAACTCTGGTGGTTTTCCTGGATATTGTCGATACCAGTAGAAATAATCAGTTCCAGTTGCTTGTTTGGAGTATTTGTAGGACAGAGTAACAGTGCTGTCTTCTAAACTGGACTCTTCATTGTTGACTGGACTGAGGTCTTCACAGCTGACACCTAAAGGAAAAAATAAGTCTGTAACTTTATGATGTGAAGGTTTGAATCAGTGAAGCTCTTTTAATGTTAATCATGTCACCTACCTCTTATTGTGAGCAGAAACAAAGTGACAAACAGACTGAAGTTGACTGACAGCATCTTAAAGATAAAGAGAATCTGTCTGTGTTTTGTATGAAACACCACTGTGAAAGTTTGTGTCTCTTCTGTTGTTGAGTCCCAGTTTTGCTCCTCCCTGAATCCCTCCCTCCTTCCTCTCACAACTCTGACAAATGGTGTGTTTGTCAGTGCTGTGGTGCTGTTATTCACTAAATCACATCATTTCCATCAGGGAAGAAGTACGGTGGCTGAGAGAGCTCAACGTGCTGCAACCTCAGAAAACTCATTCAAATCAAGAAAACATCATTGATTTGAAACACATTTGCAGCATTTAGAAAACATGCTGTAGATCCACAAAATGACAGCAGAAGTTTTTCCAGAGGACTCTGAAAGTGCTGAACACGGCTTGGACACGCTTGTTGTTGCTGCAGTTTGTGACTCATGTGGTTGTCTTGTGATCTAAGCCTACAGCAGCATTAACAGGGGACGGTCCAAGGCAAGCCTGAGCCAGCCCTAACTGTCAGCTTTATCAAAGAGGAAAGTTTTAATCTGACTCTTCAACACAGAGAGAGTGTCTGCCTCGTGGACTGAGACTGCAAGATCCAGTCTGACCCTAACCCTGTTTTTTTTTTTTTTTACAATGAATCAGGCTTGGACACGTTTGTTGTTCCTGCAGTTTATGACTCATGAAGTTACTGACGTTGTTCTATGTATCATCTGTTCACTGTTTTTTTGTTATTGTTATTTTGTTTGTTATTTTGTTATTTGTTATTTTGTTGTGCTCAGTGTGATCTGCAGCGTTCACTGACCTCCAAAGACCACGCAGATTCAAAAAACAAGTTTGTGTTTTCAAGTTAAAAAATATAATAAAAATATAATGATATAATTTCAAATATGTATAAATATAATATAAAGACATTTATTTTTGCGTAATAACAATAATATATATGTCATTACACTTGCAAAATGAGTAATAATAATAACAGTTGCAGTCAAGCAGGACAACGATAGTCGGCTCAAGCATGATGCATAACACACATGCAGCTATGATCCATGTTAACCTGTGAGATGAGAATGCACAACGACTCCAGGGAAGAAGCTAAGTTTGAAACATGTATTAATGGGACATGAACGTGGACTGATTGAGAGAGAGAGAGGAGGAGAGAGGAGCTCAGTGCATCATAGAAAGCCTACAGCAGCACAACTAGAGGCTGGTCCAAAGCAAGCTTGAGCCAGCCCTGTCTGTAACCTTTGTCAAATAGGAAAGTTTTAAGCCAACTCTTAAACACAGAGACGGTGTCTGCCTCTTGACAGCTGAAGGCTCTGACTCTCGTACTATTTTTTGAATACTTTTGGAACCATAAGTCAGCCTGCATTCTGGGACACGGTGTTGTAGCGGGGTAGGAGGGTACAATGAGTTCTTTCAGATCAGATGGTGTTTGACCATTTCAAGCTTTTTGAGTTTTGATTTTAGAGAGAAATATGATCTCTGTTCCCAGTGTTTGTCAGAACACGTGCTGCAGTGTTCTGGATCAGATGGAGAGTCTTCAGTGACTTATTGAGGCAGCCTGATAATAAGAACTTGCAATAATCCAGCATGGAAGAAACACATGTTTGGACTAGTCTCTCTTCATTGTTTTGAGACAGGATGTGTCTGATTTTTTACAATGTGACATAGGTGAAATGGGCAGTCCTTGAAATGTGTTTTCTGTGTTAAAGGACATGTCCTGGTGAAACAAAACTTCCAGATTCCTGACAGTGAAGCTGGAGGCCAACACAATGCCATCCAGAGTACTTATGTCATCAAATTGTACGTTTCTTCAGTTAAACACCTCTACTGTCACTTCAGTTTTGTCTCAGTTTAGTAGCAGATTGTTAAAGGTTGTCCAGGTCTTTATGTCCTTCAGACATGCTTGAAGTTTTGTTTTTCCTATGGTCAGATAAGATAAATCTGTATTCATCCCCAGCACGGCAAATTTGGGTGTTACAGGCAGAAGGCAATAGTCATAGAAATAACAACAGAATACAAAATAAAAGTTATCTACTGTATGTATATGTACATTTTATGCAAAACAACTGTCAAAAAAATATTTTGCGACAAAAGAACTTATGTTGCCAGAAAAGATATCCTGTCAAGATGTACTCACAAATTGCCTCAAGGAAGCATAAACAGGGTGAACAGAATCAGTCCAACCACAGAACTTTGAGGAACTCTAACGTGACTAACGTTAGCATACACAGAGGAATCATTAACATGCACAAAGTAGAAAAGTAGAAAACAAAAATCCCTCAATTACAAAAATATAACAAAAGGTGTTCAGTGACGCTACGGTTAAATTCTATGCCTACAAAAAATGAACGAAAAAGTAACAAGGACTGGGTTTAGCAAGGCAGCAAGGCTGGACTGACAAGGACCACGAAGTACACAAGACAATCTGGCACAGCACAGGGGAAACGCAGACAATATATAGAGTACAGGCCAAAAGTTTGGACACACCTTCTCATTCAATGTGTTTTCTTTATTTTCATGACTATTTACATTGTAGATTCTCACTGAAGGCATTAAAACTATGAATGAACACATGTGGAGTTATGTACTTAACAACAAAAGGTGAAATAACTGAAAACATGTTTTATATTGTAGTTTCTTCAAAATAGCCCCCCTTTGCTCTGATTACTGCTTTGCACACTCTTGGCATTCTCTCGATGAGCTCAAGAGGTCGTCACCTGAAATGGTTTTCACTTCACAGGTGTGCCTTGTCAGGGTTAATTAGTGGGTTTTCTTGCTTTATCAATGGGGTTGGGACCATCGGTTGTGTTGTGCAGAAGTCAGGTTAATACACAGCTGACAGCCCTATTGGACTGCTCTTGCCATAATATGTTAAAATTCATATTATGGCAAGAGCCAATCAGCTAACTAAAGAAAAACGAGTGGCTATCATTACTCTAAGAAATGAAGGTCAGTCAGTCTGGAAAACTTGCAAAAACTTTAAATGTGTCCCCAAGTGGAGTCGCAAAAACCATCAAGCACAACAACGAAACCGGCACACATGAGGACTGACCCAGGAAAGGAAGACCAAGAGTCACCTCTGCTTCTGAGGATGAGTTCATCTGAGTCACCAGCCTCAGAAAACCCAAGTTAACAGCAGCTCAGATCAGAGACCAGATGAAGACCACACAGAGTTCTAGCAGCAGACCCATCTCTAGAACAACTGTTAATTGCTATTTGCTATTTGACCAAGAAGGAGAGTGATGGAGCGCTGCGGCAGATGACCTGGCCTCCACAGTCACTGGACCTGAACCCAATCGAGATGGTTTGAGGTGAGCTGGACCGCAGAGTGAAGGCAAGGTCAAGGTCAAGGTAACTTTATTGATACCCGAAGGTAGATTTGTTTTGCAGTCTGGAGAGGGCATCTCAAACATTATGCACAACATTTAGGAGCAGGACACATATAGAAGACAGATTAACAGCAGACATTGACATGTACTCCCAGCAGCTCACTGATCATGGTTAAAAGACTAAAATAAATAAAATAAATAAAAGTCATTAAATATCACTAAAAATGCCAATATAAGACCTGTTAAGAGCATGCTAAGAAAACATAAGAGCATGATCCAAGGGACAGTAAAACAGAAATAAGTAAATAAATAAGTAAGCAAGTTAAGACCACATTAAAATAGGACAGACCTCCTATTTAAAAGAGAAACCGCAGCAGGAACAAAGCTGTTCCTGCTGCGAGTGGTCCTAACTCTCGGGACTAATCTCCTTTTTGATGGTAGCAGCTGGAACTCACTTGCCAGGGGATGGGAGTCGTCAGTGGAGATGGAGCTGGCCAGTCGCTGTACCTGCCGAGTGTACAGCGACGGTAGGCACAGCTGTGACTCCCCAATGAGCCAATCAGACCATTTAATAATCTGGTTTAGTGAGTTCCTTTCTTTTACAGGCAGGTTTCCAAACCATGACACAAGTGAAAAAGTTAAAACCGACTCAATAAAAGCACGATAAAAAAGTGTCATCATGGTCCTATCAACGTGGAAGCGGGACAACTTCCGCAGACAGAATAGACGCTGGTGTCCCTTCCTGCTCACAGCTTCACAGTTTAATTTAAAATTCAAAGTGGAGTCGATGATAGTCCCAAGATACTTATAAGATTGCACTTGCTCAATGGCTTGTCCCTTGATTGTGATGAGTTCAGGTGTATTGGCATTTTTTTGGCAAGATCAATGGCCATGTCTTTTGTCTTGGCTTCATTGACCTGTAGGTGTGAGTCCTCACACCACTTGACAAAGTTGTCAACGACAGGGCCGTGACTGTTTTCTGTTCCTTGGAGCAGGCTAACAATAACCGAATCATCTGCGTATTTCAAAATGAAACGGTTCTTGAAAGTGCTCTGACACATATTAGTGTACAGTATAAATAACAAGGGTGAGAGCACGCACCCTTGTGGTGAGCCAGTGGAGGAGCACACCTTGTCAGATAAAAAGCCATTAACTCTGACCCTCTGTGTCCTGTTTGTTAAAAAATCTAAAATCCAGCCCACAAGGTTATTGCTCAAGTTAAAATGCTCTAAAAGTCTCTGTGTTAAAATGTGCAGTTGAATTGTGTTCAAAGCAGAGGAGAAGTCAATGAATAAAAGACGTGTGTGACACCCACTCCCTTCAAGGTGTTTGAAAAGCAAGTTAAGGAAAGTGAGTGTGGCATCCTCTATTCCCCTTTTCGGCCTGTAGGCGAACAGCAATTGATCGATTGCATTCTTTGTGTTTTTGAGAATTTCTAGACAAACTAGTTTTTCAAAGACTTTCATAATTATTGAAGTCAGAGCCACCGGCCTAAAATCATTCAGTGTCGTGGGGCGACTGGATTTGGGGACTGGGACAACAACAGCATCCTTCCAGATCCTGGGGACATGCTGCTTTTCCAAGGATCTGTTAAAAGTTCTGTGGAAAACAGGACTTAGTTCTTTTGCACAGGTTTTCAGTAACCGTCCACAGACATTGTCTGGTCCCCGACTTTTGTTCATCTTTGTGCCATAAAAGGCTTTTTCAACATCCTCCTGTGTTACAGAGAAATGCTGGTTGTCACACAATTCAATGCTCAGTGTCTGTATTTCTTTGCTAAAATCTGACCTGTTAAAACGATTATAAAAGCCATTAAGAGCATTGGCAAGATCGGTATCTGAGCTGAAGCCATTTAACGTGATACTGGTGCTGCTACTTCTGGTATTCTGGAGGCCAGTGATCATTTTCATACTGGACCAGGCTGAGCCAAGGTTGTTTGAAGCCATTTTGTTCTCCAGTGTGGTTTTATAGCTTTGCTTTGCCTTTAAGATTTCGACTTTCAGCTCTTTGGTGGCTGTCTGTAGGTCTGATGATACTCCTTGTTGAAATGCTTGTCTCTTTTTCTTTATGTAGGACTTAACAGATTTGTTTACCCATGGCTTATTGTTAGGGTATATTTTCACACTCTTACTGGGTATGAGCATATCTCTGCAGAAAGCTGCATATGAACATACAACATCAGTCAGTTCGTCTAAGTCCTTACATGATTCCTCAAACATTCCCCAGTCTGTACAATCAAAGCACCCCTGCAGGGAACACACAGCATCATTTGTCCATATTTTCAGTCTTGGTTTGGACTTTCTCCCTCTTTAGAACAGTCTTATAAGTGGGGAGAAGATGCACGCAGTTGTGATCTGCAGAGCCCAGAGGGGGGAGAGGGAGAGATTTAAAAGCATCCTTAATAGACCCATAACACAGATCCAGTGTCTTACCACGTCTGATTGGACAGGAGACATATTGATAAAAGTTTGTTAGGGTCTTTTCCAAAGAGACATGATTAAAATCACCCAGTATAAAGTTTGGAGCCTCTGGAGACATAGTCTGCAGTTTCTGTATGACGTCATGTATGGTACGGGAGGCAGAGGCGGCGTTTGCCTTGGGGTGAATGTAAACAGTCGTTATGAATATCTGAGGAAACTCGCGGGGTAAATAAAACGGGCGCAGCGACACAGACAGGAGTTCAACGTCTGGTGCACATATCTGCTCTCTGATAGTGACAGAGCTGCAGTATCGGTTATTCATGTACACACATACCCCGCCTCCTTGTGCTTTCCCCGTCACCTCAGCATCGCGGTCGAGTCGGTACGGGGTTCCGAAGCCATCCAGGAAGAGATCAGAGTCCTGGTCATGCTCACTGAGCCATGTTTCTGTGAACGCCAGGACGCAGCAGTCCTTAAAATCCTTTTGGAAACGAACGTTCCTCTGAAGCTCATCCCCTTTATTCCTAAGGGACTGGACATTTGCCATGATAACCGAGGGCAGAGGAGTCCTGCTGAGCTGCTGCCTCCTTAGGCGCAGTTTGACACCTCCTCGTTTCCCTCGCTTCCTTCTCTTCCTCACGCCGCTTGTAGGGTAATCCTGGTCCCTCCGTATAAACGCTACCGGCAACCGTGATATGACATCCGCCATTTGAGTGCTTGCACAGTTCATTTGCAGCAACATGTCACGAGAGTATACATGTCGTGGGATGACAGCCCTGCTGACATAGCTCACTAACGATAAAAGCTCCAACAGGGCAAAATAAAAGAGATCCATGTCAGATTTGCGTTAGGCAAGTCCTCTCACTCACAAAGGCACCCACTGGGTTGACATAAACACATTCAGGACATTAAAAACAAACATAAAAGACTCGAACAGAGACACCAACTTTTCCACTGCCGGTCGCTGCGTGCGCATGCGCCCAAACTTAGGGGCCAACAAGTGCTAAACACCTCTGGGAACTCCTTCAAGACTGTTGGAAAACCATTTCAGGTGACTACCTCTTGAAGCTCATCAGAGAATGTCAAGAGTGTGCAAAGCAGTAATCAAAGCAAAGGGCGGCTATTTTGAAGAAACTACAATATAAAATATGTTTTCAGTTATTTCACCTTTTTTTGTTAAATACATAACTCCACATGTGTTCATTCATAGTTTCAATTCCTTCAGTGAGAATCTACAATGTAAATAGTCATGAAAATAAAGAAAACACATTGAATGAGAAGGTGTGTCCAAACTTTTGGCCTGTACTGTACACGAGGTAACAAGGAACAGGTGGAGACAATCAGGTTGGGGCATGTGGTTGTCTTGTGATCAAAGCCTACAGCAGCATAAATAGGGGACGGTCCAAGGCAAGCCTAGCCTGAGCCAGCCCTAACTGTCAGCTTGATCAAAGAGGAAAGTTTTAAGCCAACTATTCAACACAGAGAGAGCGTCTGCCTCGTGGACCGAGACTGGAAGATGGCTCCATCAACTTCATCAATCCCCAGCTGGGAAATTTGAGTATTACAGCAGCGTGTAATAACAGTTGGAAAGAAAAAAGGCAACGAGAAATAAAAAAAAACAAAAACAAAATACAAATATAAAAGTTGATGATATATATTAACATATTATACAAGCAATGATATAAAAGAATGAAAAAATATGCATTCCCCCAATAAGTGTGGAAAAATAGCCATAGAAATATACTGCAACAAATGAACACGTTTTACACGAATTGCACATGGTAATACTGAGAATACTGCTGCCCTTAGACCTTTTGGATATAAACTATCAACACTTCATCATTTTATCCTCTGAGACATTTGTTGGATATTTTGTCATAATTGGAGGGTTGTCCGAGGCTCAGTCCAGGACCTGACTACATAATGAGTTGCTGTCTTAGTAACTGAGGTGCTGAATAAACACAGATTACGACTGCAAACTCAATGAAAACAGCAGCACATTTGTGCAAAGACATTTTCTTAGCCAGTCTGGCCCTGTGTGTTTTAACTTTAGTGCTTCATTTTGTGTTGTTTTTATCACCACTGGCCACGACCATCACATCCCATTGAAGTTGAACAGTGTGTGACTCCCTCTAGTGGACGTTGTGGAGTATTGTGTTGTGTTTGCTGCAGAGGTTTTTGTGCAGAGTTTTGCTGTTTCCTGTCACTGTGGGCCTCACAGCACAGTAGTACACAGCAGAGTCAGTCACTGCAGCAGAGGAGATCTGCAGATCGACTCGATTTCTCTCCTCATTCAGTTGAGCAGTCAGTCGAGGGTTTGGAGGTGTTGCTTTCACCACTGACGGCTCTTTTGTATCAGTGATCAGGAGAAGGAACTGAGGAGCTGATCCAGGATGTTGTCGATACCACTGGAGATTTTCACCTTTAATTGAATAGCTACAGGACAGAGTAACACTCCGGCCCTCTGATGAAAACTCTTCAGCTCTGCTGGCAGTGATGTCATCTTCCATGGTGGAACCTACTGAGGGAAACGACATGTTATATTGAGAGTTCTGTCCCAAAGTGAGAAATCCATCATTTGAAAAACATCACACATCAACGTTGTTCAGTGAAAACAAATGAAGCTGTGAACAGTTTAGTGATCAGTTATTAGTGATGAAGTCATCACATCTGGAATTCTAATTGTTAAATTATGAACTTATTCATTCAGGATCTTTATTGCTTTAAAATATCTTTATATTTCTGGTTTTCTAGTCAAAAACATACAAACCTATGAGAGTTGAGAAGAACAAAATTGCAGTGAGTGTTTCCATCTTTGCAGAGGTGAAAAGTTGTCAGTGAACGTTCAGTCTGAATGAGTTCTGTGAGTTGTTGGTCTGATGTTCACAGCTGGAAACAAACAGTTCTCATGAAACACTTCTGCAGTCAGTAGGAGGAGACTGGTCTTCATTTGTGAAGCTCATCATCACAGCTGTGTCTCATGAGTGAAAAGATTCAACACTGGATCATCACATCCCATTGAAGTTGAGCAGTGTGTGACTCCCTCTAGTGGACGTTGTGGAGTATTGTGTTGTGTTTGCTGCAGAGGTTTTTGTGCAGAGTTTTGCTGTTTCCTGTCACTGTGGGCTGCAGAGCACAGTAGTACACAGCAGAGTCAGACAGCTGAAGCTTCTGGATCTTCAGAGGAACTGACTTATTCTTGATTGCAGCATCAAATCTGTCTTTCTGGAACTCTGCAGCATTTTCTGCTGTTGTTGAGAAACGTTTCAACATGTACTTTGGGAAACCATTTTGTTCTTGTTTGTACCAGAACAAAGATGGACTTGGGTAACTGGTCTCAAATGTACAGTCCAGTGTAACTGTGTCTCCTTCAGTAGCAATGACATCTGCTGTTGGCTGGATCACTCTGTCTTCTCCTTTACACTCTGAGGAAGAAGAGAACATGCAGAGGAAGACATGAATCAATGAAGATGATTGATTAAAGTTGCCTGGTCAGAGTCAGACACACAGACATGTAGAATAGTTGTGACGTTCACTGACCGTGATCAGATTGAACCATTTCAGTGATTTCTACAAGGTAACAAGTGCTGACAGAAACAATCTGTTCTGCTTTTTCTACAATGAACATTAAAATGTGTGAATGTGCAGCTCAGAAATATGTTGAAGAGTTTTCAAAGGACACATGATGTGTTTTATTTCTCACCAAAGCAAAGAGCAGCAAGAATAATCCACAGCCAATGTTCCATGTGTACAACGAGGCTGAAATGAAGAGGAGAAAGTAGCTGATGTTCAGCATTCAGAGTGAGAATGGTTCTCTTCACAGCAGCAGTTATTATTGACAGATGGTTGAACACAGTGCAGAAGTAGTGCAGCGCCTGCTTGATAATGTGGCCCTCTAGTGGAGGTAAAAAGTTGAGTGGAACAGTGTGGAAAAAAGGCTTCCAGCAGCTCGTCAGTGTGTCAGCTTGTGTTTTTGTACAGAGACTGTGGGTTTGCTGTCACTGTGGGCCTCACAGCACAGTAGTACAGAGCAGAGTCAGTCACTGCAGCAGAGGAGATCTGCAGATCCATTTGGGTTTGATCCTCACTCACTTTCACAGTCAGTCTGGAGTTTGTTGCACGTTGTGTTCCCATGTGAAAGATGAGGAACTCTGGTGGTTTTCCTGGATATTGTCGATACCAGTAAAACTCATCACCACCAGTAGCTTGTTTGGAGTATTTGTAGGACAGAGTAACAGTGCTGTCTTCTAAACTGGACTCTTCATTGTTGACTGGACTGAGGTCTTCACAGCTGACACCTAAACAAAGAGATAACTCTGTTATACCATGTTGTCAAAGTGTGACTGAATGAATCACATCCAACAAACATGTGACTGAAGCTTTTTCATGCTGCATGATCTAACATACCTGTTAGAATGGAAAGAAACAGTAGAGAAAACACACAGTGATGCAGTGACAGCATGTTGAATAAAAGTAATGTTTGTGGTCTGTGTGTTGAACTCTGCTGAATATGGAAGTTTCTCTCTCTTCTATAGTTGAGAAACAGCTCAGCTCCTCCCTCAATCTCTCCGTCTCCTCTTCGATCTGTATTTTCACTTCTCTCTGTGACTCTTCCTCCTGGTTATGATCTCAGTTCTAGACTCAGTCAGTTGTAGTAAGGTCTGGAACAGCAACACTTCACATATATTAAACCAACTGACACAATTTCAATGATGAAAGAAACAAGTAATTTGAACATGAGAGGACCCAGGATTAAACCCTGTGGTTCACCACAAAACATCACAGGCTGAGAAAACTACAGAGAAATTTCTTTTATACAGAAAAGAACAAAATCAATCAAAGCCTGAGTCTGAGATGCAACCAGTTCATGGAAGGGTGTCCGTTGATACCTTATACCTACGTAGTTCCAGTGACACTGTCTGTTCACTGTTCTATTCAGCCTGTATCTATATTGAGTAACCATAAAGTATGCTGCCCCCTAAACTAACTGATCCTTTGTATCACATCAACGATCATCTCACATCTCATTTGCTGTTCAACTGGCTGCTTCAGACTGTAGCGGACACGTGGCCCATCAGCTGTTCCTGAGCGTCTGGATATTGATTTGGGGACCATGACGAGGCCGGATAGCCGGCTAGTCTTGTTCTTAAACATACTGTCAAATTATATTTACTGTTTGTCAACCGTACGCAATGTTATTGACTTTGGATCTTGACAGCATAACGTTAGCTTTTAAGCTAGCAGCTGAGCCAAAGGTTCTGTGAGCTGAGTGGACTACAAATATCTCCTGCTGCCGAGTCATTAGATCAACTTTATTATTTATTTATATATTTGGTGTTACAGGCAGCATCAATAAAACGAGCAACAGCAATGGCAATGGAAAAGAAAAAATACAAAATAAGAAGTTGACTATATGTACATTTTATACAAAAGACTATATAAATTATATTGGCAAATGGAAAGACCTCGATAAATACTGAAAAATTGCACAAGGATTGAAACAACACTTGCACGTGGTTGTTATGGACAAATTCAGTTACAAATATATATATATGTGTCACAGGGGAAATAAAACAATGTATGCCTAGTGTAATATTTAAGGAAGAAGGAATATAATATTGCACAGGTTGGAGCATGTATGAGGTAAAAGGATGTTTACAGTAGTGCAAAGAAAAACAGTATATGTGTGAACACAGTGCTACATTATACAATGCCTGAGTTAAATAACCTAATGGCTGTTGGAATGAACGACCTGCAGTAGTGTTCCTTCTTACAGGGTGGATGCAGCAGTCTGTACTGAAGGAGCTGCTAAGGGCCACCACTGTGTCATGCAGGGGGTGGGAGGGGTTGTCAATGATGGATGTCAGCTTGGCTAACATCCTCCTCTCACCTACCGGCCACAGTTTGTCCGTCTGGGCAGCGGGCTGTCTGATGTGGTGGTCAGTGATACAGGAGCTCCGCAGGGGACTGTGCTTTCTCCCTTCCTCTTCACCTTATACACCACTGACTTTAAATACAACTCTGAGTCATGTCACCTGCAGAAGTTCTCTGATGACTCAGCTGTTGTCGGGTGTATAAGAGAGGGAGAGGAGGGGGAGTACAGGACACTGATAGACAACTTTGTCGAGTGGTCCGAACAGAACCACCTGAGGCTGAACATCAGCAAGACCAGAGAGATGGTGATCGACTTCAGGAGGAAGAAGACGCCTTCACAGCCACTACGGATCAAAGGGGAGGTGGTGGAGGAGGTGGAGGACTACAAATACCTTGGAGTGGTGATCGACAACAGACTGGACTGGAAATCCAACACAGAGACTGTGTACAAGAAGGGGATGAGCAGACTCTACTTCCTGAGGAAACTGAGATCCTTCCACTTGTGCAGCAAAATGTTGGAGATCTTCTACCAGTCTGTTGTTGCCAGCGCCATCTTCTCTGCTGTTGTATGTTGGGGCAGCAGCATCAGAGCCAGCGACACCAACAGACTTGATAAGATCATCAAGAAGGCCGGCTCTGTACTCGGACTCAGACTTGAGTCTTTTGAGACTGTGGTGGAGAGGAGGACGCTGAATAAACTGCTATCCATCATGGACAATGATCAGCACCCTCTCCATCACACAGTGGACAGACAGCGGAGCAGCTTCTCCCACAGGCTGCTGCAGCTCCGCTGTCGAAGGGACAGATACAGGAAATCTGTCCTGCCACATGCCATTACACTGTAGAATAACAGCTGAAGATAATAATAATAATACAATACTTCTTACCACTACTGTTTGCTTTTGATATTTTATTATTATGTATATAATTTTTTACTGCTTGTTATTTCGATATTTTATGATATATAGTTTGTTCTTACAGTCACGGTACACTTTATTTTCACTGCCATTCGCTTTTGATATTCTTATTTGATATTCATTTGCATTTTATATTTCTTTCGTGCAATACTTTTACTACTGTTTACTATTTGGCTATTTTATTATTATTGTTATGTATATAATCGTTTTACTGCTCGCTACTTTTATATTTTTATTATGTATAGTTTGTTCTTTATAGTCTTATTTTCACTTATTTCACTGTGTGTAATGCTGCTGCTGCACTGCAATTTCCCAGCTTGGGATAAATAAAGTATATCTATCTATCTATCTATCTTTCTATCTATCTATCTATCTACTGGTGTCCAGAGGGCAGTCCAGGACAGATCCAGCTCTCCTGACCAGTTTGTTAAGTCTCTTTCTGTACCTATCAGAGCTTCCACAGCCCCAGCAGACCACTGCGTAAAAGACTGCAGATGCAACCACAGAGTCATAAAATGTTTCAACAGTGTCCTACAAACTCCAAAGGACCTTTCTTAGCAGATGCAGATGACTTTGGCCCGTCCTGTACAGGGCATCTGTATTGGTAGTCCAGTCCAGTTTATTGTTGAGGTGGACACCCAGGTGTTTGTACTCTCCCACGATGTCAATGTCCAAACCTGGATGCTCACTGGTGGGATCTGTGACCCCTTCCTGCAGACATCTATCACTATCTCCCTTGTCTTGCTTGCGTTGATGTCTGTATCATTGGAGAACTTTTGGATGTGGCAGCTGTCTATGTTATATCTGAAGTCAGATATGCAGAGGTTGATGGGAAGGGAAAGGAGCTGAAAGCATCCTTTGTGTTTGCAGAAGTTAGTCCAGTGTTTTGTTGTCTCTGGTGTGGCATTTGACATACTGGGTGAAGGTGGGGAGAGTTGAAGACAGGGAAGTGTGGTTGAAATCTCCAGAAATGAGGAGGAGGGCCTGGGGATGCGGTGTCTGCAGCTGTGAGACTACATGGGATTGTTAAGATTGTTCCAGGCATCAGGTGTTACCAAGGAAACTGATTTATGGCTTGTGAAACTCAACTCAAGAAATTCTAAATAGATTCTGTTTGGGGGGGCAGGTGACCATGGTACAAGCAGGATAATGCTCAAGGTCAGATTTATTTGTTGAACTCAACTCAGCTATCCATCATAATCATGTCTGAGAGGACAGTGATTCCAGGCTGTATCATCACATCCCGTTGAAATTGAGCAGTGTGTGACTCCCTCTAGTGGACGTTGTGGAGTATTGTGTTGTGTTTGCTGCAGAGGTTTTTGTGCAGAGTTTTGCTGTTTCCTGTCACTGTGGGCTGCAGAGCACAGTAGTACACAGCAGAGTCAGACAGCTGAAGCTTCTGGATCTTCAGAGGAACTGACTTATTCTTGATTGCAGCATTAAATCTGTCTTTCTGGAACTCTGCAGCATTTTCTGCTGTTGTTGAGAAACGTCTCAGCATGTACTTTGGGAAACCATTTTCTTCTTGTTTGTACCAGAACAGATAGGGAATTGTAGAACTGGTCTCAAATGTACAGTCCAGTGTAACTGTGTCTCCTTCAGTAGCAATGACATCTGCTGTTGGCTGGATCACTCTGTCTTCTCCTTTACACTCTGAGGAAGAAGAGAACATGCAGAGGAAGACATGAATCAATGAAGATGATTGATTAAAGTTACCTGGTCAGAGTCAGACACACAGACATGTAGAATAGTTGTGACGTTCACTGACCGTGATCAGATTGAACCATTTCAGTGATTTCTACAAGGTAACAAGTGCTGACAGAAACAATCTGTTCTGCTTTTTCTACAATGAACATTAAAATGTGTGAATGTGCAGCTCAGAAATATGTTGAAGAGTTTTCAAAGGAAACATGATGTGTTTTATTTCTCACCAAAGCAAAGAGCAGCAAGAATAATCCACAGCCAATGTTCCATGTGTACAACGAGGCTGAAATGAAGAGGAGAAAGTAGCTGATGTTCAGCATTCAGAGTGAGAATGGTTCTCTTCACAGCAGCAGTTATTATTGACAGATGGTTGAACACAGTGCAGAAGTAGTGCAGCGCCTGCTTGATAATGTGGCCCTCTAGTGGAGGTAAAAAGTTGAGTGGAACAGTGTGGAAAAAAGGCTTCCAGCAGCTCGTCAGTGTGTCAGCTTGTGTTTTTGTACAGAGACTGTGGGTTTGCTGTCACTGTGGGCCTCACAGCACAGTAGTACAGAGCAGAGTCAGTCACTGCAGCAGAGGAGATCTGCAGATCCATTTGGGTTTGATCCTCACTCACTTTCACAGTCAGTCTGGAGACTGGATTAGATATTACTGTTCCTGTTCCGTAGTGAGAGATGAGGAACTCTGGTGGTTTTCCTGGATATTGTCGATACCAGAAGAAAGAATCACCAACAGCTGCTTGTTTGGAGTATTTGTAGGACAGAGTAACAGTGCTGTCTTCTAAACTGGACTCTTCATTGTTGACTGGACTGAGGTCTTCACAGCTGACACCTAAAGGAAAAAATAAGTCTGTAACTTTATGATGTGAAGGTTTGAATCAGTGAAGCTCTTTTAATGTTAATCATGTCACCTACCTCTTATTGTGAGCAGAAACAAAGTGACAAACAGACTGAAGTTGACTGACAGCATCTTAAAGATAAAGAGAATCTGTCTGTGTTTTGTATGAAACACCACTGTGAAAGTTTGTGTCTCTTCTGTTGTTGAGTCCCAGTTTTGCTCCTCCCTGAATCCCTCCCTCCTTCCTCTCACAACTCTGACAAATGGTGTGTTTGTCAGTGCTGTGGTGCTGTTATTCACTAAATCACATCATTTCCATCAGGGAAGAAGTACGGTGGCTGAGAGAGCTCAACGTGCTGCAACCTCAGAAAAAGGAAAGTTTTAAGCCGACTCTTCAACACAGAGAGAGTGTCTGCCTCGTGGACCGAGACTGGAAGATCCAGTCTGACCCTAACCCTGTTTTTTTTTTTTTTTCTTTTTAACAATGAACACGGCTTGGACATGCTTGTTGTTGCTGCAGTTTGTGACTCATGAAGTTACTGACGTTGTTCTATGTGTCATCTGTTCACTGTTTTTCTGTTATTTTGTTGTGCTCAGTGTGATCTGCAGCGTTCACTGACCTCGAAAGACCACGCAGATTCAAAAAACAAGTTTGTGTGTTCAAGTTAAAAAATATAATAGAAATATAATGATATAATATAAAAATATCTAAATATAATATAAAGACATTTATATTTACATAATAACAATAATATATATGTCATTATACTTGCAAAATGAGTAATAATAATAACAGTTGCAGTCAAGCAGGACAACGATAGTCGGCTCAAGCACGATGCATAACACACATTCAGCTACGATCCATGTTAACCTGTGAGATGAGAATGCACAAAGACTCCAGGGAAGAAGCTAAGTTTGATACATGTATTGATGGGTCATGAATGTGGACTGATTGAGATAGAGAGAGAGGAGGAGAGAGGAGCTCAGTGCATCATAGAACGCCCCCCAGCAGTCAAAGCCTAAAGCAGCACAACTAGAGGCTGGTCCAAGGCAAGCCTGAGCCAGCCCTAACTATTACTTTGTCAAATAGGAAAGTTTTTAGCCGACTCTTCAACACAGAGAGGGTGTCTTCCTCATGGACCAAGACTGGAAGATGGTTCCACAGGAGAGGAGCTTGACAGCTGAAGGCTCTGACTCTCGTACTGTTTTTGAACACTTTTGGAACACTTTTGGAATTTTGGAAGTCAGCCTGCATTCAGGGACACGGTGTTGTAGTGGGGTAGGAGGGTGCCATGAGGTCTTTCAGATCAGATGGTGTTTGACCATTTCAAGCTTTTTGAATTTTGATTTTAAATTCTATTGTGGATTTTTCAGGGAGCCAGTGCAGAGAGGCTGATATGAGAGAAATATGATCTCTGTTCCTAGTACGATCAGCACAGTTTTAAGGTGGACAGCCAAGATTAGTATCACCATTTTAATGTCTGACCAAATGTGAAAATATGGTCTCTCACACCTTCTGTTCCTGAGTTACGGTGTTGAGTCATGTCCAGAAAAGTGTTTTTGTGGAACATAATGATGTCACAGTGAAGTTGACCTTTGACCTTTTTGGTATAAACTATCAACACTTCATCATTTTATCCTCTGAGACATTTGTTGGAAATTTTGTCATAATTGGAGGGTTGTCCGAGGCTCAGTCCAGGACCTGACTGCATAATGAGTTGCTGTCTTAGTAACTGAGGTGCTGAATAAACACAGATTACGACTGCAAACTCAATGAAAACAGCAGCACATTTGTGCAAAGACATTTTCTTAGTCAGTCTGGCCCTGTGTGTTTTAACTTTAGTGCTTTATTTTGTGTTGTTTTTATCACCACTGGCAAGAATCGACACGACCATCACATCCCATTGAAGTTGAGCAGTGTGTGACTCCCTCTAGTGGACGTTGTGGGCTGGATGTTTAATGCCTGAAAATACAAATTGTGAGTAAATCCAGACTTGATGTCTCAGTGTGTTTGATCCCCAGTTATTTCTGTCTTCATTTGCTTTTTGTTGTCACAGTTTCTTGAGTTTGAAGCATCATCCAGCTGGTTTGTCATTGATTTGCTGCTCATGTGAATCCTCCCACAGTGTTTGATGAGCAGCTGTAACCACAGTGACTCTGATCAAACAGGAATTAGCAGAATCCATCTGATTTGAAGCTGTGGTTTGAATCCCACTTCCCTCCTCTTTGAAGAGTCGTCAGATATGTGTGTTCAGCTTTTTGTGCAGCCTCTTCTACACTTTGTATCACTGTGTTTCCAGAGCACAGTAGTAGAGAGCTGTGTCTGCCAGGGTTAGCTTTCTTATGGTCAGTTCAGTTGATGCTCTTGATGTTTGACTGTCATATCGATCATCAGGAATATATTTCTGACCACTCCTTGATCTTGCACCTTTCCAGAGTATAAACTGAGGCGCCTGAAGGTCAGAATGATGTCTGTACCAGTAAAGGTCAATATACCTGTAAGTTGTCTCATATCGACATGTGAGTGTGACAGATTCTCCTTCTCTTCCACTGACTTCATCTCGTTCAGGAGAGATTTTGTCTCCAGCTGTTGGTCCTGGAAAAAGTGGAGAAAATGAAGCCATTAGACGAACATTGTTCATGAGGCTGAGAGGAGAAGACAGTGGAAAATGTCAAGTGTACAGTGTGATTGTATGGACACTGACAGTAAAAGACAAACGCTACAGTTCCATGAACATTCATTGTTCCAAGATGATGAAAAGGTGAGGTGCATTGTGTCCCAGCAAAGAAATGAGAAACGTTGTGAAATACAGGTTGTGTGTATGTGGTTAATGCAGCAGGTGAAAGCAAACTTCAGCTGCTGTTCTGTTGTAACACTCACCTATAAAGTGACAGAAGAGGAAAAAGAGGTGAAGCAACATGTCTTTGGAGTCGTCAAAGTCCAACAGACAGCAGAGCAGCAATGTTCTTCCACTGCAGGAGAATGAGTAAGAAATCATGTGATTGGTTGAGTTGAAGCTCAGTGGGCGGGGCCAGTCACCTCTTGATGTTATTTTGTCAGTTCAGCTCAACCAATAAATTGTTCCTCTGTTCACAGTAGCTCTGTCTCTAATCTGTATTGCTTCTTTTTTCTTTGTTGGATTTGTCATCAGTGCAGTGACGCTGGCTCAGACCGAAAAGGCTTCATGGTGTGTGACTCCCTCTAGTGGACGTTGTGGAGTATTGTGTTGTGTTGTGTTTGCTGCAGAGGTTTTTGTGCAGAGTTTTGCTGTTTCCTGTCACTGTGGGCTGCAGAGCACAGTAGTACAGAGCAGAGTCAGTCACTGCAGCAGAGGAGATCTGCAGATCCATTTGGGTTTGATCCTCACTCACTTTCACAGTCAGTCTGGAGACTGGATTAGATGTTACTTTTCCTGTTGCCGAGTGAGAGATGAGGAACTCTGGTGGTTTTCCTGGATATTGTCGATACCAGAAGAAATAATCACCAACAGCTGCTTGTTTGGAGTATTTGTAGGACAGAGTAACAGTGCTGTCTTCTAAACTGGACTCTTCATTGTTGACTGGACTGAGGTCTTCACAGCTGACACCTAAAGGAAAAAATAAGTCTGTAACTTTATGATGTGAAGGTTTGAATGAGTGAAGCTCTTTTAATGTTAATCATGTCACCTACCTCTTATTGTGAGCAGAAACAAAGTGACAAACAGACTGAAGTTGACTGACAGCATCTTAAAGATAAAGAGAATCTGTCTGTGTTTTGTATGAAACACCACTGTGAAAGTTTGTGTCTCTTCTGTTGTTGAGTCCCAGTTTTGCTCCTCCCTGAATCCCTCCCTCCTTCCTCTCACAACTCTGACAAATGGTGTGTTTGTCAGTGCTGTGGTGCTGTTATTCACTAAATCACATCATTTCCATCAGGGAAGAAGTACGGTGGCTGAGAGAGCTCAACGTGCTGCAACCTCAGAAAACTCATTCAAATCAAGAAAACATCATTGATTTGAAACACATTTGCAGCATTTAGAAAACATGCTGCAGATCCACAAAATGACAGCAGAAGAGTTTCCAGAGGACTCTGAAAGTGCTGAACACGGCTTGGACACGCTTGTTGTTGCTGCAGTTTGTGACTCATGTGGTTGTCTTGTGATCAAAGCCTATAGCAGCATTAACAGGGGACGGTCCAAGGCAAGCCTGAGCCAGCCCTCACTGTCAGCTTTATCAAAGAGGAAAGTTTTAAGCCGACTCTTCAACACAGACAGAGTGTCTGCCTCGTGGACCGAGACTGGAAGATGGTTCCACAGGAGAGGAGCTAGATAGCTGAAGGCTCTGGCTCCAGTTCAGCTTTTGGAGTTTTGAGGAACAGTTCGTCAGCCTGCATTCTTGGACATGGTGTTGTTTTGGAGTAATAGGGTATTATGAGCTCTTTGAGATACGATGTTGTCTGACCCTAACCCTAACACTGATTTTTACAATGTTGTGTAGGTGAAACAAGGCAGTCCTTGAAATGTGTTTTCTGTGGGAATTAAAGGACATATTCTGATCAAACTTAACTCCCAGATTCCTTACAGTGGGCCTGGAGGCCAGTCAGCAATGCCATCTAGAGTAGCACAAAGTTAACAAGTCATCCAGGTCTTTGTGTCCATAAGACAAGCTTGAAGTTTCGTTCAGTGCTTGGCTTCATCTGGCTTCATTGATAAATATATGTGGGTGTCATCTGCATAGCAATGAAGGTTTCTGGAGTGTTTCCTGATAATATTGCCTCAAGGAAGCTTATATTGGGTGAATAGAATCAGTCCAAGCACAGAACCTTGAGGAACTCTGTGACTAACGTTAGCATGCACAGAGGAATCATGGCTAACATGTACAAACTGGAATCGAGTGTCCCAGTCTCTGTAATAAGATGTGATGGTCAGTGGTGTGGAATGCAGAACGAAGCTGGAACAAGACAAGTCCTTCGTCTGATGTAATTAGGAGGTCATTTGTAATTAAAGCTACTTTAAAGGACTGTGGTCCGTAGCCTGTTGACAACAACAGGTTGATCATATCAAGTAAAGAAGTGCCAAAGAAGACAAAAACGTCTTTGAACAGCCTAGTTGGGATGGTGTCTGAGAGACAGGTTAATGGTTTGGGTTCATCAAACAGGGTCAGAAGATCCAGCTCCCTTTCTAGAACCACAACAGCCATCACCGATACAATCAGCACAGTTTTAAGGTGGACAGCCAAGATTAGTGTCACCATTTCAGTATCTGACCAAATGTGAAATATGGTCACAATCTCCCCTTCTGTTCCTGAGTTACGGTGTTGAGTAATGGTCAGAAAAGTTTTTTTGCAGAACGTTGTTGTGCTGCAGTGAAGTTGACCTTTGACCTTTTGGATATAAACTATCAACACTTCATCATTTTATCCTCTGAGACATTTGTCCGATATTTTGTCATAATTGGAGGGTTGTCTGAGGCTCAGTCCAGGACCTGACTGCATAATGAGTTGCTGCCTTAGTAACTGAGGTGCTGAATAAACACAGATTCCGACTGCAAACTCAATGAAAACAGCAGCACATTTGTGCAAAGACATTTTCTTAGTCAGTCTGGCCCTGTGTGTTTTAACTTTAGTGCTTCATTTTGTGTTGTTTTTATCACCACTGGCAAGAATCGACACGACCATCACATCCCATTGAAGTTGAACAGTGTGTGACTCCCTCTAGTGGACATTGTGGAGTATTGTGTTGTGTTTGCTGCAGAGGTTTTTGTGCAGAGTTTTGCTGTTTCCTGTCACTGTGGGCCTCACAGCACAGTAGTACACAGCAGAGTCAGACACTGCAGCAGAGGAGATCTGCAGATGAAACTCCTTTGTTGTTGTGTCTTGTTTAAAAGACAACCTCGCTGTTTTCCCTGAATATCCTGAGAGGAGAAACTTTGGAGATGAACTGGACCTCTGTTGATACCAGTAGAAGTAATCAGGAGAGCCTGAATAGTTACAGGAGAGAGTCACATTGTCTCCTTCCAAAGCCAGCATTACATCATTAAATGGTTTCAGTAAATCCTCTGAGGATCCTGAAAAGAACAAAAATATATTTCACTGTGACGTTTGTATTTCTTTAAATTCAGTTTAGTCGTAGAAAAACATTTGAACTCACGAAACATGAAATGGTTTTGATGATGTCTGACGATCTCGTTAAAGTTCACTTACCAGTCTGAAACATGAAGATCATCATCCAAACGAAGAAGAGCTGCATTACTTTCTCTTGTAGTGAATGAACAACAGACAGAACACAGCAGCTCTTCAGCTCCTCCTCTTGCTTTGGTCTGTTTCCATTCAGGCTGATGGAAGCTTTAGAAATGACAGTGATGCTGCAGTCGTCATCACCGTCATCGTCATCATCATCATCATCATCTAGAGGGTCGGACTGACGGAGGAATCTTCAGAAAATTCAGCTGAGTGAATCTGTAGAGAAACAACTTTGTGAAAAGTCAAACAGCCTCAGCTGCTTGCTGCCCTTCAGACTGCATTCCCACTTGGTTTTCAAGTTGTGTTTCAGCCATTATTAACTGCTCATTCTCTGCTGGTATTTCCTCCTCCAGTTTTAAACACACCATTGTTTTCCCTCTTATAGAGAAAGTCATCCATCTGTTTTACTTCTTTAGACTCATCTCTGAGCTGCCATTTTTACCTGAGATTTAAGATCAGAGTTTCTCCCCTCAGGTGATTTCTCTTATTAATTCTCTTTTTTTGTCTCCACTCAGCTCTGAGACTGCTCTTGTCGAGGTCACAGAGACGACTTCCTGCTTGCTGCCTGCACAGACCTGTGCTCCATTTGAACTGTCCTTGACCTCAGCGCAGCCTTTGACATAGTGAACCACAACGTCTCCACCAGCCGTCTGAAAGACCATGTTGTCATCAGTGATGTGGCTTTGAATTGGTTCATGTCTTATCTGTCCAACAGCTCCTTCTCTGTTCTGGTTGGAGGGGCCTCCTCCTCTTATGCTCCTCTCTTTTGTGGGGTCCACCAGGGGTCGATTCTGGGTCCCCTTGTGTGTTACCCCTGGGGCAAAATGATTCACAACTGCAGTGTCGCTTTTTAGTGGTATGCAGACGATGCACAACTCTATGTCTCAAGGAAGCCCGGTCATGACAATGATAACAATAATAATAATAAACTTTTATTTGCACAGCACCTTTCACCCAATGCAGCCTCAAAGAGCTTACCAACAAAGAAATGACATGCACCAAGTGCTTCACGTAGAAACACAGAATGAACATGAAAACAGGGATAGAAACTGAATGTATAATAAGATGGAGAATAAATCCCACTTGACTGACTGATAAACTGACTGGAGGACAATTCTCTATCAGTGCACTTTAGTCAGGTCTCTGCTAAAAACATTATCAGGTCATTGGCCAAAAAATGATTTGTCAGCCAAGGATCTCAAATTAACAAGAGATCACTTGAGCTGTGATGTTTGGATGTATCCCATCAGGCTTTAAGTGGTCTTTACAGTTCCAAAAGATGTTGAGATTGTCCATAAACTTTACCCCAGAATGAGGCATGCCGCTTTCAGCCAGAGCAGGGAGTCTGCTGAAAGAGTCCATTCCTTTCCCCGAGGTTGGAATGGGGCCTGGTATGAATACATGTTCTGACTGACAGTCGATCAGTTTCTCCAGCAGTGGGCACAAGTCTTTATTCAGAACCTCAGAGCCAGTTTTCTGACGCAGAATGTCAAAAGATCCAACGGGAATAATTCTCCTGTCATTTGGATATGTAAAGAGGCTGACTGGAAACAGCTCTGTTAGCTCTCTGACAGGTGTGGCTATAGCTCTATGAAGTACATATGGCAAAGCATATACATAAGTGATATATTTATTTATGGCTTTAGAGACTTTTGGAACCACCAGTAAAGGCTGCATTCTGGGATGCAAGGTGAAAAAAGGCAGTCCTTGAAATTTGTTTGATGTGGGAGTTAAGGGACATATCCTCATCAAAGATGACTTCCAATTTCCTGACAGTGGTGCTGGAGGCCAGTCAGCAATGCCATCCAGAGTACTGATATCAACAGAGTTTCAAAGGTGTTTGGAAATTGCAGCCTGAGTAACTGAGATGCTGAATAAACACAGATTACGACTCCAAACTCAATGAAAACAGCAGCACATTTGTGCAAAGACATTTTCTTAGTCAGTCTGGCCCTGTGTGTTTTAACTTTAGTGCTTCATTTTGTGTTGTTTTTATCACCACTGGCAAGAATCGACACGACCATCACATCCCATTGAAGTTGAACAGTGTGTGACTCCCTCTAGTGGACGTTGTGGGCTGGATGTATACTGCAGATTTTAATGCCTGAAAATACAAATTGTGAGTAAATCCAGAGTTGATGTCTCAGTGTGTTTGATCCCCAGTTATTTCTGTCTTCATTTGCTTTTTGTTGTCACAGTTTCTTGAGTTTGAAGCATCATCCAGCTGGTTTGTCATTGGTTTGCTGCTCATGTGAATCCTCCCACAGTGTTTGATGAGCAGCTGTAACCACAGTGACTCTGATCAAACAGGAATTAGCAGAATCCATCTGATTTGAAGCTGTGGTTTGAATCCCACTTCCCTCCTCTTTGAAGAGTCGTCAGATATGTGTGTTCAGCTTTTTGTGCAGCCTCTTCTACACTTTGTATCACTGTGTTTCCAGAGCACAGTAGTAGAGAGCTGTGTCTGCCAGGGTTAGCTTTCTTATGGTCAGTTCAGTTGATGCTCTTGATGTTTGACTGTCATATCGATCATCAGGAATATATTTCTGACCACTCCTTGATCTTGCACCTTTCCAGAGTATAAACTGAGGCGCCTGAAGGTCAGAATGATGTCTGTACCAGTGAAGATCAGGATGGGTGTAAGTTGTTTCATATTGACATGTGAGTGTGACAGATTCTCCTTCTCTTCCACTGACTTCATCTTGTTCAGGAGAGATTTTGTCTCCAGCTGTTGGTCCTGGAAAAAGTGGAGAAAATGAAGCCATTAGACGAACATTGTTCATGAGGCTGAGAGGAGAAGACAGTGGAAAATGTCAAGTGTACAGTGTGATTGTATGGACACTGACAGTAAAAGACAAACGCTACAGTTCCATGAACATTCATTGTTCCAAGATGATGAAAAGGTGAGGTGCATTGTGTCCCAGCAAAGAAATGAGAAACGTTGTGAAATACAGGTTGTGTGTATGTGGTTAATGCAGCAGGTGAAAGCAAACTTCAGCTGCTGTTCTGTTGTAACACTCACCTATAAAGTGACAGAAGAGGAAAAAGAGGTGAAGCAACATGTCTTTGGAGTGGACAAAGTCCAACAGACAGCAGAGCAGCAATGTTCTTCCACTGCAGGAGAATGAGTAAGAAATCATGTGATTGGTTGAGTTGAAGCTCAGTGGGCGGGGCCAGTCACCTCTTGATGTTATTTTGTCAGTTCAGCTCAACCAATAAATTGTTCCTCTGTTCACAGTAGCTCTGTCTCTAATCTGTATTGCTTCTTTTTTCCTTGTTGGATTTGTCATCAGTGCAGTGACGCTGGCTCAGACCGAAAAGGCTTCATGGTGTGTGACTCCCTCTAGTGGACATTGTGGAGTATTGTGTTGTGTTTGCTGCAGAGGTTTTTGTGCAGAGTTTTGCTGTTTCCTGTCACTGTGGGCCTCACAGCACAGTCGTACAGAGCAGAGTCAGTCACTGCAGCAGAGGAGATCTGCAGATCCATTTGGGTTTGATCCTCACTCGCTTTCACAGTCAGTCTGGAGTTTGTTGCACGTTGTGTTCCCAAGTGAGAGATGAGGAACTCTGGTGGTTTTCCTGGATATTGTCGATACCAGAAGAAAGAATCACCAACAGTTGCTTGTTTGGAGTATTTGTAGGACAGAGTAACAGTGCTGTCTTCTAAACTGGACTCTTCATTGTTGACTGGACTGAGGTCTTCACAGCTGACACCTAAAGGAAAAAATAAGTCTGTAACTTTATGATGTGAAGGTTTGAATGAGTGAAGCTCTTTTAATGTTAATCATGTCACCTACCTCTTATTGTGAGCAGAAACAAAGTGACAAACAGACTGAAGTTGACTGACAGCATCTTAAAGATAAAGAGAATCTGTCTGTGTTTTGTATGAAACACCACTGTGAAAGTTTGTGTCTCTTCTGTTGTTGAGTCCCAGTTTTGCTCCTCCCTGAATCCCTCCCTCCTTCCTCTCACAACTCTGACAAATGGTGTGTTTGTCAGTGCTGTGGTGCTGTTATTCACCAAATCACATCATTTCCATCAGGGAAGAAGTACGGTGGCTGAGAGAGCTCAACGTGCTGCAACCTCAGAAAACTCATTCAAATCAAGAAAACATCATTGATTTGAAACACATTTGCAGCATTTAGAAAACATGCTGCAGATCCACAAAATGACAGCAGAAGTGTTTCCAGAGGACTCTGAAAGTGCTGAACACGGCTTGGACACGCTTGTTGTTGCTGCAGTTTGTGACTCATGTGGTTGTCTTGTGATCTAAGCCTATAGCAGCATTAACAGTGGACGGTCCAAGGCAAGCCTGAGCCAGCCCTCACTGTCAGCTTTATCAAAGAGGAAAGTTTTGTTTGTTTGTTTTTTACCATTTCAGGTGACTACCTCTTGAAGCTCATCAGAGAATGTCAAGAGTGTGCGAAGCAGTAATCAGAGCAAAGGGCGGCTATTTTGACGAAACTAGAATATAAATATGTTTTCAGTTATTTCACCTTTTGTTGTTAAGCACATAATTCCACATCTGTTCATTCATAGTTTTGATGCCTTCAGTGAGAATCTACAAAGTAAATAGTCATGAAAATGCATTGAATGAGAAGGTGTGTCCAAACTTTTGGCCTGTACTGTACACGAGGTAACAAGGAACAGGTGGAGACAATCAGGTTGGGGCATGTGGTTATTTTGTGATCCAAGCCTATAGCAGCATAAATAGGGGACGGTCCAAGCCTAGCCTGAGCCAGCCCTAACTGTCAGCTTGATCAAAGAGGAAAGTTTTAAGCCAACTATTCAACACAGAGAGAGCGTCTGCCTCGTGGACCGAGACTGGAAGATGGCTCCATCAACTTCATTAATCCCCAGCTGGGAAATTTGAGTATTACAGCAGCGTGTAATAACAGTTGGAAAGAAAAAAAGACATCGAGAAATAAAAAAAAACAAAAACAAAATACAAATATAAAAGTTGATGATATATATTAACATATTATACAAGCAATGATATAAAAGAAAGAAAAAATATGCATTCCCCCAATAAGTGTGGAAAATTAGCCATAGAAATATACTGCAACAAATGAACAAGTTTTACACGAATTGCACATGGTAATACTGAGAATACTGCTGCCCTTAGACCTTTTGGATATAAACTATCAACACTTCATCATTTTATCCTCTGAGACATTTGTTGGATATTTTGTCATAATTGGAGGGTTGTCTGAGGCTCAGTCCAGGACCTGACTGCATAATGAGTTGCTGTCTTAGTAACTGAGATGCTGAATAAACACAGATTACGACTGCAAACTCAATGAAAACAGCAGCACATTTGTGCAAAGACATTTTCTTAGCCAGTCTGGCCCTGTGTGTTTTAACTTTAGTGCTTCATTTTGTGTTGTTTTTATCACCACTGGCCACGACCATCACATCCCATTGAAGTTGAACAGTACAGAGCAGAGTCAGACACTGCAGCAGAGGAGATCTGCAGATTGACTCGATTTCTCTCCTCATTCAGTCGAGCAGTCAGTCGAGGGTTTGGAGGTGTTGCTTTCACCACTGACGGCTCTTTTGTATCAGTGATCAGGAGAAGGAACTGAGGAGCTGATCCAGGATGTTGTCGATACCACTGGAGATTATTGGCTTGAATTGAATAGTTACAGGACAGAGTAACACTCCGGCCCTCTGATGAAAACTCTTCAGCTCTGCTGGCAGTGATGTCATCTTCCATGGTGGAACCTACTGAGGGAAACGACATGTTTTATTGAGAGTTCTGTTCCAAAGTGAGAAATCCATCATTTGAAAAACATCACACATCAACGTTGATCAGTGAAAACAAATGATGCTGTGAACAGTTCAGTGATCAGTTATTAGTGATGAAGTCATCACATCTGGAATTCTAATTGTTAAATTGTGAACTTATTCATTCAGGATCTTTATTGCTTTAAAATATCTTTATACTTCTGGTTTTCTAGTCAAAAACATACAAACCTATGAGAGTTGAGAAGAACAAAATTGCAGTGAGTGTTTCCATCTTTGCAGAGGTGAAAAGTTGTCAGTGAACGTTCAGTATGAATGAGTTCTGTGAGTTGTTGGTCTGATGTTCACAGCTGGAAACAAACAGTTCTCATGAAACACTTCTGCAGTCAGTAGGAGGAGACTGGTCTTCATTTGTGAAGCTCATCATCACAGCTGTGTCTCATGAGTGAAAAGATTCAACACTGGATCATCACATCCCATTGAAGTTGAGCAGTGTGTGACTCCCTCTAGTGGACGTTGTGGAGTATTGTGTTGTGTTTCCTGCAGAGGTTTTTGTGCAGAGTTTTGCTGTTTCCTGTCACTGTGGGCTGCAGAGCACAGTAGTACACAGCAGAGTCAGACAGCTGAAGCTTCTGGATCTTCAGAGGAACTGACTTATTCTTGATTGCAGCATTAAATCTGTCTTTCTGGAACTCTGCAGCATTTTCTGCTGTTGTTGAGAAACGTTTCAACATGTACTTTGGGAAACCATTTTCTTCTTGTTTGTACCAGAACAAAGTTGGAGTGTTGGAACTGGTCTCAAATGTACAGTCCAGTGTAACTGTGTCTCCTTCAGTAGCAATGACATCTGCAGTTGGCTGGATCACTCTGTCTTCTCCTTTACACTCTGAGGAAGAAGAGAACATGCAGAGGAAGACATGAATCAATGAAGATGATTGATTAAAGTTACCTGGTCAGAGTCAGACACACAGACATGTAGAATAGTTGTGACGTTCACTGACCATGATCAGATTGAACCATTTCAGTTATTTGTACAAGGTAGCAAGTGCTGACAGAAACAATCTGTTCTGCTTTTTCTACAATGAACATTAAAATGTGTGAATGTGCAGCTCAGAAATATGTTGAAGAGTTTTCAAAGGAAACATGATGTGTTTTATTTCTCACCAAAGCAAAGAGCAGCAAGAATAATCCACAGCCAATGTTCCATGTGTACAACGAGGCTGAAATGAAGAGGAGAAAGTAGCTGATGTTCAGCATTCAGAGTGAGAATGGTTCTCTTCACAGCAGCAGTTATTATTGACAGATGGTTGAACACAGTGCAGAAGTAGTGCAGCGCCTGCTTGATAATGTGGCCCTCTAGTGGAGGTAAAAAGCTGAGTGGAACAGTGTGGAAAAAAGGCTTCCAGCAGCTCGTCAGTGTGTCAGCTTGTGTTTTTGTACAGAGACTGTGGGTTTGCTGTCACTGTGGGCCTCACAGCACAGTAGTACAGAGCAGAGTCAGTCACTGCAGCAGAGGAGATCTGCAGATCCATTTGGGTTTGATCCTCACTCACTTTCACAGTCAGTCTGGAGACTGAATTAGATATTACTGTTCCTGTTCCAAAGTGAGAGATGAGGAACTCTGGTGGTTTTCCTGGATATTGTCGATACCAGAAGAAATAATCACCACCAGTTGCTTGTTTGGAGTATTTGTAGGACAGAGTAACAGTGCTGTCTTCTAAACTGGACTCTTCATTGTTGACTGGACTGAGGTCTTCACAGCTGACACCTAAACAAAGAGATAACTCTGTTTTACCATGTTGTCAAAGTGTGACTGAATGAATCACATCCAACAAACATGTGACTGAAGCTTTTTCATGCTGCGTGATCTAACATACCTGTTAGAATGGAAAGAAACAGTAGAGAAAACACACAGTGATGCAGTGACAGCATGTTGAATAAAGGTATTGTTTGTGGTCTGTGTGTTGAACTCTGCTGAATATGGAAGTTTCTCTCTCTTCTATAGTTGAGAAACAGCTCAGCTCCTCCCTCAATCTCTCCGTCTCCTCTTCGATCGGTATTTTCACTTCTCTCTGTGACTCTTCCTCCTGGTTATGATCTCAGTTCTAGACTCAGTCAGTTGTAGGAAGGTCTGGAACAGCAACACTTCACATATAATAAACCAACTGACACAATTTCAATGATGAAAGAAACATTGACTGTTTGTCAACCGTACGCAATGTTATTGACTTTGGATGTTGACAGCATAATGTTAGCTTTTAAGCTAGCAGCTGAGCCAAAGGTTCTGTGAGCTGAGTGGACTACAAATATCTCCTGCTGCCGAGTCATTAGATCAACTTTATTAATCCCCTGCTAGGGAATTTGGTGTTCCAGGCAGCATCAATAAAACAAGCAACAGCAATGGCAATGGAAAAGAAAAAATACAAAATAAGAAGTTGACTATATGTACATTTTATACAAAAGACTATATAAATTATATTGCCAAATGGAAAGACCTCGATAAATACTGAAAAATTGCACAAGGATTGAAACAACACTTGCACGTGGTTGTTATGGACAAATTCAGTTACAAATATATATATATGTGTCACAGGGGAAATAAAACGATGTATGCCTAGTGTAATATTTAAGGAAGAAGGAATATAATATTGCACAGGTTGTAGCATGTATGAGGTAAAAGGATGTTTACAGTCGTGCAAAGAAAAACAGTATATGTGTGAACACAGTGCAACATTATACAATGCCTGAGTTAAATAACCTAATGGCTGTTGGAATGAATTACCTGCAGTAGCGTTCCTTCTTACGGGGTGGATGCAGCAGTCTGTTGCTGAAGGAGCTGCTCAGGGCCACCACTGTGTCATACAGGGGGTGGGAGGGGTTGTCAATGATGGATGTCAGCTTGGATAACATCCTCCTCCCACCTACTGGTGTCCAGAGGGCAGTCCAGGACAGATCCAGCTCTCTTGACTCTCTTTGTTAAGTCTCTTTCTGTCCCTATCAGAGCTTCCACAGCCCCAGCAGACCACTGCGTAAAAGACTGCAGATGCAACCACAGAGTCAAAAAATGTTTCAACAGTGTCCTACAAACTCCAAAGGACCTTTCTTAGCAGATGCAGATGACTTTGGCCCTTCCTGTACAGGGCATCTGTATTGGTAGTCCAGTCCAGTTTATTGTTGAGGTGGACACCCAGGGGTTTGTACTCCCCCACGATGTCAATGTCCAAACCTGGATGCTCACTGGTCACCTGTGACCCCTTCCTGCAGAAGTCTATCACTATCTCCCTGGTCTTGCTTGCGTTGATGTCTGTATCATTGGAGAACTTTTGGATGTGGCAGCTGTCCATGTTATATCTGAAGTCAGATATGCAGAGGTTGATGGGAAGGGAAAGGAGCTGTAAGCATCCTTCGTGTTTGCAGAAGTAAGTCCAGTTTTTTATTGTCTCTGGTGTGGCATTTGACATACTGGGTGAAGGTGGGGAGAGTTGAAGACAGGGAAGTGTGGTTGAAATCTCCAGAGATGAGGAGGAGCGCCTGGGGATGCGGTGTCTGCAGCTGTGAGACTACATGGGATTGTAAAGATTGTTCCAGACATCAGTCAAACTACCAGGTGTTACCAAGGAAACTGATTTATGGCTTGTGAAAAACTTTTTGATTGCAGAACTCAAGAAATTCTAAATAGATTCAGTTTTGGGGGGCAGGTGACCATGGTACAAGCAGGATAATGCTCAAGGTCAGATTTATTTGTTGAGCTCAACTCAGCTATTCATCATAATCATGTCTGAGAGGACAGTGATTCCAGGCTGTGTCATCACATCCTGTTGAAATTGAGCAGTGTGTGACTCCCTCTAGTGGACGTTGTGGATATTGTGTTGTGTTTGCTGCAGAGGTTTTTGTGCAGAGTTTTGCTGTTTCCTGTCACTGTGGGCTGCAGAGCACAGTAGTACACAGCAGAGTCAGACAGCTGAAGCTTCTGGATCTTCAGAGGAACTGACTTATTCTTGATTGCAGCATTAAATCTGTCTTTCTGGAACTCTGCAGCATTTTCTGCTGTTGTTGAGAAACATTTCAGCATGTACTTTGGGAAACCATTTTCTTCTTGTTTGTACCAGAACAGATAGGGACTTGAACTGGTCTCAAATGTACAGTCCAGTGTAACTGTGTCTCCTTCAGTAGCAATGACATCTGCTGTTGGCTGGATCACTCTGTCTTCTCCTTTACACTCTGAGGAAGAAGAGAACATGCAGAGGAAGACATGAATCAATGAAGATGATTGATTAAAGTTACCTGGTCAGAGTCAGACACACAGACATGTAGAATAGTTGTGACGTTCACTGACCGTGATCAGATTGAACCATTTCAGTTATTTCTACAAGGTAACAAGTGCTGACAGAAACAATCTGTTCTTCTTTTTCTACAATGAACATTAAAATGTGTGAATGTGAATGTGTTTTATTTCTCACCAAAGCAAAGAGCAGCAAGAATAATCCACAGCCAATGTTCCATGTGTACAACGAGGCTGAAATGAAGAGGAGAAAGTAGCTGATGTTCAGCATTCAGAGTGAGAATGGTTCTCTTCACAGCAGCAGTTATTATTGACAGATGGTTGAACACAGTGCAGAAGTAGTGCAGCGCCTGCTTGATAATGTGGCCCTCTAGTGGAGGTAAAAAGTTGAGTGGAACAGTGTGGAAAAAAGGCTTCCAGCAGCTCGTCAGTGTGTCAGCTTGTGTTTTTGTACAGAGACTGTGGGTTTGCTGTCACTGTGGGCCTCACAGCACAGTAGTACAGAGCAGAGTCAGTCACTGCAGCAGAGGAGATCTGCAGATCCATTCGGGTTTGATCCTCACTCACTTTCACAGTCAGTCTGGAGTTTGTTGCATTTTGTGTTCCCAAGTGAAAGATGGGGAACTCTGGTGGTTTTCCTGGATATTGTCGATACCAGAAGAAATAATCACTACCAGTTGCTTGTTTGGAGTATTTGTAGGACAGAGTAACAGTGCTGTCTTCTAAACTGGACTCTTCATTGTTGACTGGACTGAGGTCTTCACAGCTGACACCTAAAGGAAAAAATAAGTCTGTAGCTTTATGATGTGAAGGTTTGAATCAGTGAAGCTCTTTTAATGTTAATCATGTCACCTACCTCTTATTGTGAGCAGAAACAAAGTGACAAACAGACTGAAGTTGACTGACAGCATCTTAAAGATAAAGATAAAGAGAATCTGTCTGTGTTTTGTATGAAACACCACTGTGAAAGTTTGTGTCTCTTCTGTTGTTGAGTCCCAGTTTTGCTCCTCCCTGAATCCCTCCCTCCTTCCTCTCACAACTCTGACAAATGGTGTGTTTGTCAGTGCTGTGGTGCTGTTATTCACTAAATCACATCATTTCCATCAGGGAAGAAGTACGGTGGCTGAGAGAGCTCAACGTGCTGCAACCTCAGAAAACTCATTCAAATCAAGAAAACATCATTGATTTGAAACACATTTGCAGCATTTAGAAAACATGCTGCAGATCCACAAAATGACAGCAGAAGTGTTTCCAGAGGACTCTGAAAGTGCTGACCACGGCTTGGACACGCTTGTTGTTGCTGCAGTTTGTGACTCATGTGGTTGTCTTGTGATCTAAGGTTATAGCAGCATTAACAGGGGACGGTCCAAGGCAAGCCTGAGCCAGCCCTCACTGTCAGCTTTATCAAAGAGGAAAGTTTTAAGCCGACTCTTCAACACAGAGAGAGTGTCTGCCTCGTGGACCGAGACTGGAAGATGGTTCCACAGGAGAGGAGCTCGATAGCTCAAGGCTCTGGCTCCAGTTCTGCTTTTGGAGTTTTGAGGAGCAGTTTGTCAGCCTGCATTCTGGGACACAGTGTTGTCGTGGGGTAATAGGGTGTTATGAGCTCTTTGAGATACGATGGTGTCTGACCCTAACCCTAACTCTGATTTTTACAATGTTGCGGAGGTGAAACAAGGCAGTCCTTGAAATGTGTTTTCTGTGGGAGTTAAAGGACATATTCTGATCAAACTTAACTCCCAGATTCCTTACAGTGGGCCTGGAGGCCAGTCAGACTAGAGCAGCACAAAGTGAACGGTCATCCAGGTCTTTGTGTCCATCAGATTAGCTTGAAGTTTCGTTCAGTGCTTGGCTTCATCTGGCTTCATTGATAAATATATGTGGGTGTCATCTGCATAGCAAAGAAGGTTTCTGTTGTGTTTCCTGATGATATTGCCTCAAGGAAGCTTATATTGGGTGAATAGAATCAGTCCAAGCACAGAACCTTGAGGAACTCTGTGACTAACGACAGCATGCACAGAGGAATCATGGCTAACATGTACAAACTGGAATCGAGTGTCCCAGTCTCTGTAATAAGATGTGATGGTCAGTGGTGTGGAATGCAGAACGAAGCTGGACCAAGACAAGTCCTTCGTCTGATGTAATTAGGAGGTCATTTGTAATTAAAGCTACTTTAAAGGACTGTGGTCCGTAGCCTGTTGACAACAACAGGTTGATGATATCAAGTAAAGAAGTGCCAAAGAAGACAAAAACGTCTTTGAACAGCCTAGTTGGGATGCTGTCTGAGAGACAGGTTAATGGTTTGGGTTCATCAAACAGGATGAGAAGATCCAGCTCCCTTCAAAGAACCATAACAGCCATCACCGATACAATCAGCACAGTTTTAAGGTGGACAGCCAAGATGAGTGTCACCATTTCAGTATCTGACCAAATGTGAAATATGGTCACAATCTCCCCTTCTGTTCCTGAGTTACGGTGTTGAGTAATGGTCAGAAAAGTTTTTTTGCAGAACATTGTTGCGCTGCAGTGAAGTTGACCTTTGACCTTTTGGATATAAACTATCAACACTTCATCATTTTATCCTCTGAGACATTTGTCGGAAATTTTGTCATAATTGGAGGGTTGTCTGAGGCTCAGTCCAGGACCTGACTGCATAATGAGTTGCTGCCTTAGCAACTGAGGTGCTGAATAAACACAGATTACGACTGCAAACTCAATGAAAACAGCAGCACATTTGTGCAAAGACATTTTCTTAGTCAGTCTGGCCCTGTGTGTTTTAACTTTAGTGCTTCATTTTGTGTTGTTTTTATCACCACTGGCAAGAATCTACACGACCATCACATCCCATTGAAGTTGAACAGTGTGTGACTCCCTCTAGTGGACGTTGTGGAGTATTGTGTTGTGTTTGCCGCAGAGGTTTTTGTGCAGAGTTTTGGTGTTTCCTGTCACTGTGGGCCTCACAGCACAGTAGTACACAGCAGAGTCAGTCACTGCAGCAGAGGAGATCTGCAGATGAAACTCCTTTGTTCTTGTGTCTTGTTTAAAAGACAACCTCGCTGTTTTCCCTGAATATCCTGAGAGGAGAAACTGTGGAGATGAACTGGACCTCTGTTGATACCAGTAGAAGTAATCAGGAGAGCCTGAATAGTTACAGGAGAGAGTCACATTGTCTCCTTCCAAAGCCAGCATTGCATCATTAAATGGTTTCAGTAAATACTCTGAGGATCCTGAAAAGAACAAAAATATATTTCACTGTGACGTTTGTATTTCTTTAAATTCAGTTTAGTCGTAGAAAAACGTTTGAACTCACGAAACATGAAATGGTTTTGATGATGTCTGACGATCTCGTTAAAGTTCACTTACCAGTCTGAAACATGAAGATCATCATCCAAACGAAGAAGAGCTGCATTACTTTCTCTTGTAGTGAATGAACAACAGACAGAACACAGCAGCTCTTCAGCTCCTCCTCTTGCTTTGGTCTGTTTCCATTCAGGCTGATGGAAGCTTTAGAAATGACAGTGATGCTGCAGTCGTCATCACCGTCATCGTCATCATCATCATCATCATCAAGAGGGTCGGACTGACGGAGGAATCTTCAGAAAATTCAGCTGAGTGAATCTGTAGAGAAACAACTTTGTGAAAAGTCAAACAGCCTCAGCTGCTTGCTGCCCTTCAGACTGCATTCCCACTTGGTTTTGAAGTTGTGTTTCAGCCATTATTAACTGCTCATTCTCTGCTGGTATTTTCTCCTCCAGTTTTAAACACACCATTGTTTTCCCTCTTATAGAGAAAGTCATCCATCTGTTTTACTTATTTAGACTCATCTCTGAGCTGCCATTTTTACCTGAGATTTAAGATCAGAGTTTCTCCCCTCAGGTGATTTCTCTTATTAATTCTCTTTTTTTTGTCTCCACTCAGCTCTGAGACTGCTCTTGTCGAGGTCACAGAGACGACTTCCTGCTTGCTGCCTGCACAGACCTGTGCTCCATTTGAACTGTCCTTGACCTCAGCGCAGCCTTTGACATAGTGAACCACAACGTCTCCACCAGCCGTCTGAAAGACCATGTTGTCATCAGTGATGTGGCTTTGGATTGGTTCATGTCTAATCTGTCCAACAGCTCCTTCTCTGTTCTGGTTGGAGGGGCCTCCTCCTCTTGTGCGCCTCTCTTTTGTGGGGTCCACCAGGGGTCGATTCTGGGTCCCCTTGTGTGTTACCCCTGGGGCAAAATGATTCACAACTGCAGTGTCGCTTTTTAGTGGTATGCAGATGATGCACAACTCTATGTCTCAAGGAAGCCTGGTCATGACAATGATAACAATAATAATAATAAACTTTTATTTGCACAGCACCTTTCACCCAATGCAGCCTCAAAGAGCTTACCAACAAAGAAATGACATGCACCAAGTGCTTCACGTAGAAACACAGAATGAACATGAAAACAGGGATAGAAACTGAATGTATAATAAGATGGAGAATAAATCCCACTTGACTGACTGATAAACTGATTGGAGGACAATTTTCCATCAGTGCGCTTTAGTCAGGTCTCTGCTAAAAACATTAAATGCTCATTCTTTACAGTGATCAGGTCATTAGACAAAAATGATTTGTCAGCCAAGGATCTCACATTAACAAGAGATGACTTAAGCTGTGATGTTTGGATATATCCCATCAGGCTTTAAGTGGTCTTTAAAGTTCCAAAAGATGTTGAGATTGTCTGTAAACTTTAGCCCAGGGTGGGGCATGCCGCTTTCAGCCACATATTCAGAGCAGGGAGTCTGCTGAAAGAGTCCATTCCTTTCCCCGAGGTTGGAATGGGGCCTGGTATGAATACATGTTCTGACTGACAGTCGATCAGTTTCTCCAGCAGTGGGCACAAGTCTTTATTCAGAACCTCAGAGCCAGTTTTCTTACGCAGAATGTCAAAAGATCCAACGCGAATAATTCTCCTGTCATTTGGATGTGTAGAGAGGCTGACTGGAAACAGCTCTGTTAGCTCTCTGACAGGTGTGGCTATAACTCTATGAAGTACATATGGCAAAGCATATACATAAGTGATATATTTATTTATGGCTTTAGAGACTTTTGGAACCACCAGTAAAGCCTGCATTCTGGGATGCAAGGTGAAAAAAGGCAGTCCTTGAAATTTGTTTGATGTGGGAGTTAAGGGACATATCCTCATCAAAGATGACTCCCAAATTCCTGACAGTGGTGCTGGAGGCCAGTCAGCAATGCCATCCAGAGTACTTATATCAACAGAGTTTCAAAGGTGTTTGGAAATTGCAGCCTGAGTAACTGAGGTGCTGAATAAACACAGATTCCGACTGCAAATTCAATGAAAACAGCAGCACATTTGTGCAAGGACATTTTCTTAGTCAGTCTGGCCCTGTGTGTTTCAACTTTAGTGCTTCATTTTGTGTTGTTTTTATCTCCACTGGCAAGAATCGACACGACCATCACATCCCATTGAAGTTGAACTGTGTGTGACTCCCTCTAGTGGACGTTGTGGAGTATTGTGTTGTGTTTGCTGCAGAGGTTTTTGTGCCGAGTTTTGCTGTTTCCTGTCACTGTGGGCTGCAGAGCACAGTAGTGCACAGCAGAGTCAGTCACTTTAGCTGAGATGATCTCCACATCTACACGTTTCTCTGTTTTGTTGATGTGAGCTGAGAAACCAGAACCAGTTGGATGGATCGATCCTCCCTCTGTGATGTAGAGCAGGAACTCTGGTCTGGATCTCTGGTATTGTCGGTACCACTGGATATTGTCGATGCCACCCTCATATTTACAGGCCAGGTTGATGTTTCTTCCCTCTGCAACATGTTCTTCAGTCCTTTCTGGCTTTATGCTGTTCATGGAACTCAGGGCTGCAAAATGAGTTTTATTCATGTCAGTTAGTCTGCAAGAGATTCTCACATGAAGAGACTCAGAGGAGGTTCTGGACTTTTTCTGTCATCTTTGACCTTTTTCAGATGCATTCAATGAAGCAAAAGTCTTTTCTATCATGGAAATTGTTATCTTGCACAGATAAAGCTGTTGTTGTGAAATGTAGAGCAAATATCTGGTTAATACAGCAGGTTAAATGAGACTTTGATCTGTGTTGTAACACTCACCTATAAAGTGAGAGCAAAGTAAAAAGAGGTGAAGCAACATGTCTTTGGAGTTGTTAAAGTCAAAGAGACAGCAGAGCAGCAATGTTCTTCCACTGCAGGAGAATGAAAAACTAAAGCGCCTCTCTGCTGCACAGCCCTTCTCCTCAACATCAAGCTGACTGTGCTTTTAGTTCCTCAAACCTTTCTGCTCTGGAGACAGAAATCATCTCATTGGTTGAGTTGAATGTCAGTGGGCGGGGCCAGAGAGCAGCTTTTTCGAGCCTCTCTGACCAAAGTTCAGTTCAACCAGTGAGATGATTGGTTGATCCAGAGCAGCTCTGCCTCAGAGAAATGTTTTCTGGATGTCCAGGTTCAGTCCTCCACACCGTTCTTCTTCCATTTGTCCATTTGTGTCACATTTGAGGACTTAGTAAAGCAGGAGAGGACCTGACTAAAGTCCATCAGCCTCAAAGTTCTCCCCACTTGAATGTCTCGGTTCATCAGTATTTGGTCGTCCATGAAGTTATTTCTTCAGTCAAATATTGAATTTGTTGGTTTCAGATTGTTCATTTGCAGCCTGGATGACATTAATTTCTCAGATGCTCAGTGAGAACCTTGACATGATGATTTTCATGGATGTTTTAATATTCATGAAGGAGCAAACAGCTGTGGAGAGAAAGGACTCTCTTGGTGGATGCTTGTCAGCTTTTAGCTCAGTTGTCAGAGGATTTGCTGTGTGATTCTGTCTCATGGATGGAAACAGCTCATCGACACAGTTACCATCCAACAACACTTGATTTCATCAGTTTCTGCTAGTGTGACTCCCTCTAGTGGACGTTGTGGAGTATTGTGTTGTGTTTGCTGCAGAGGTTTTTGTGCAGAGTTTTGCTGTTTCCTGTCACTGTGGGCTGCAGAGCACAGTAGTACACAGCAGAGTCAGACAGCTGAAGCTTCTGGATCTTCAGAGGAACTGATGTCTTGTTGACTGTAGCATCAATTCTCTCTTGCTCTTCATAATTACTTGTTCCTCCAGAGAAACGTCGAAGCACAAGTTTCAGGAAACCATTTTCTTCTTGTTTGTACCAGAACAGATAGGGACTTGGGTCACTGGTCTCAAATGTACAGTCCAGTGTAACTGTGTCTCCTTCAGTAGCAATGACATCTGCTGTTGGCTGGATCACTCTGTCTTCTCCTTTACACTCTGAGGAAGAAGAGAACATGCAGAGGAAGACATGAATCAATGAGGATGATCGATTAAAGGAGATCAATCAGTAGGTTTAAGAGTTACCTAGCCAGAGAGTCAGAATCAGGATGTTTCTCAGCCAGTGTTTCATGTCTGCAGTGAGAGGGGAGGAGAGAGAGGAAGAACATTGATCCTCTGATGGATCTGGGCCTTCACCTCATTGGTCCTTCCTCTTTATCATCTGCTGAGGAACTCTCAACGTTTCCATCTCATGTAGGAGATCTGCAGGTCAGGATGCTTTTCTCCTGACAGTTCAGTGGAGAGCTTTGCGTCTGGTTTTAGAGACTCTGCTGCAGAGTCGATGGCAGGATTATTGGGAGGGGCTTCAGATCTTTGGGGGCGGCGACAATAAATCAATACTTTGATGACACTTTCAAATCAGGACCTACTGCAGATGTTGTCTGTTGCTTCCAGCCTCAAAGATTTATAACGGTTATAAAATCAAAGGAAGGAATCACTGAGTAACATTTCTATAGTTTTCAGATTGTGTGGCTGCCTTGAGCCGAGACTTTTTGTCTGAAAGATCATCATGAGTATAACGAGGAGTATGCAGCAGTTTCAGCCTTGAAAGACACGACGTGTAAGATATGACCAGAACTGTCGTTTAAAACATTGGAGAAATGAACAGACATGATCACGTGAGACAACTGAAGACTTTAGAGGACCAGAAGACTTTTTACCAAGAGGAATGAAGCAGCTTGACCACCTGAGAAAACAAAGAGCCTCATCCACAACTATCACCAAAGACTGCGAGCTAGCATCGATGCTAAACGGGTCAACACACAGTCTGAAGAACGAAGGATCTGCAAACAGTTGAACGGGAACATATCAGTATTTTCTTTATAACTTTGTTTTGTTTAATGATTGTTTCATTCTGTGATGCCTTATAGTTTCATTTGAATCCCACGAAAAATACAAACCTCAGCTCTAAATCTGTACATTATATACAAGGAGTATAAAACAGTATGGCCTTGAGAAGGATGGCTCAGCTCTCAATGGAAACATGTTGAATTGTTGATGAGTATTGAACAGCTGAGACGTCTTCTGTTGTCCAGCTCAGACTTTGAACTGAAGTATTAAAGGTGCTGCTGATTCTAATGTTTGTCACTGAACTAATAATACATGAAGTGGAATGACTAAATATTCACACAGAATCAGACTTTCCATGTTTGTTTCTGTTTAAATTGAAAATCACAGATCAGACTCTGCTTTCCCGGTGAAATGTGGAACTTGTAGTTTTCTGCAGCAGCTTCAGGTCCACAACAAAGATGGAGGAGTGTTTGTGGAAGCTGCTGTCTTTAAATGAACCACTTTTACTCTTCAACTGGTCAACAGTGCTACGACTGGATGTGTGCTGCAGATCTTAACGCCTGAAAATACAAATTGTGAGTAAATCCAGAGTTGATGTCTCAGTGTGTTTGATCCCCAGTTATTTCTGTCTTCATTTGCTTTTTGTTGTCACAGTTTCTTGAGTTTGAAGCATCATCCAGCTGGTTTGTCATTGATTTGCTGCTCATGTGAATCCTCCCACAGTGTTTGATGAGCAGCTGTAACCACAGTGACTCTGATCAAACAGGAATTAGCAGAATCCATCTGATTTGAAGCTGTGGTTTGAATCCCACTTCCCTCCTCTTTGAAGAGTCGTCAGATATGTGTGTTCAGCTTTTTGTGCAGCCTCTTCTACACTTTGTATCACTGTGTTTCCAGAGCACAGTAGTAGAGAGCTGTGTCTGCCAGGGTTAGCTTTCTTATGGTCAGTTCAGTTGAGTCTGTTGATGTTTGACTGTCATATCGATCATCAGGAATATATTCCACATCACTCCTTGATCTTGCACCTTTCCAGAGTATAAACTGAGGCGCCTGAAGGTCAGAATGATGTCTGTACCAGTAAAGGTAAATATAGGTCTCAGTTGTCTCATATTGACATGTGAGTGTGACAGATTCTCCTTCTCTTCCACTGACTTCATCTCGTTCAGGAGAGATTTTGTCTCCAGCTGTTGGTCCTGGAAAAAGTGGAGAAAATGAAGCCATTAGACGAACATTGTTCATGAGGCTGAGAGGAGAAGACAGTGGAAAATGTCAAGTGTACAGTGTGATTGTATGGACACTGACAGTAAAAGACAAACGCGACAGTTCCATGAACATTCATTGTTCCAAGATGATGAAAAGGTGAGGTGCATTGTGTCCCAGCAAAGAAATGAGAAACGTTGTGAAATACAGGTTGTGTGTATGTGGTTAATGCAGCAGGTGAAAGCAAACTTCAGCTGCTGTTCTGTTGTAACACTCACCTATAAGGTGACAGAAGAGGAAAAAGAGGTGAAGCAACATGTCTTTGGAGTGGTCAAAGTCCAACAGACAGCAGAGCAGCAATGTTCTTCCACTGCAGGAGAATGAGTAAGAAATCATGTGATTGGTTGAGTTGAAGCTCAGTGGGCGGGGCCAGTCACCTCTTGATGTTATTTTGTCAGTTCAGCTCAACCAATAAATTGTTCCTCTGTTCACAGTAGCTCTGTCTCTAATCTGTATTGCTTCTTTTTTCTTTGTTGGATTTGTCATCAGTGCAGTGACGCTGGCTCAGACCGAAAAGGCTTCATGATGTGTGACTCCCTCTAGTGGACGTTGTGGAGTATTGTGTTGTGTTTGCCGCAGAGGTTTTTGTGCAGAGTTTTGCTGTTTCCTGTCACTGTGGGCCTCACAGCACAGTAGTACAGAGCAGAGTCAGTCACTGCAGCAGAGGAGATCTGCAGATCGACTCGATTTCTCTCCTCATTCAGTTGAGCAGTCAGTCGAGGGTTTGGAGGTGTTGCTTTCACCACTGACGGCTCTTTTGTATCAGTGATCAGGAGAAGGAACTGAGGAGCTGATCCAGGATGTTGTCGATACCACTGGAGATTATCAGCTTTAACTGAATAGTTACAGGACAGAGTAACACTCCGGCCCTCTGATGAAAACTCTTCAGCTCTGCTGGCAGTGATGTCATCTTCCATGGTGGAACCTACTGAGGGAAACGACATGTTATGTTGAGAGTTCTGTCCCAAAGTGAGAAATCCATCATTTGAAAAACATCACACATCAACGTTGTTCAGTGAAAACAAATGATGCTGTGAACAGTTTAGTTATCAGTTATTAGTGATGAAGTCACATCTGGAATTCTAATTGTTAAATTGTGAACTTATTAATTCAGGATCTTGATTGCTTTAAAATATCTTTATATTTCTGGTTTTCTAGTCAAAAACATACAAACCTATGAGAGTTGAGAAGAACAAAATTGCAGTGAGTGTTTCCATCTTTGCAGAGGTGAAAAGTTGTCAGTGAACGTTCAGTATGAATGAGTTCTGTGAGTTGTTGGTCTGATGTTCACAGCTGGAAACAAACAGTTCTCATGAAACACTTCTGCAGTCAGTAGGAGGAGACTGGTCTTCATTTGTGAAGCTCATCATCACAGCTGTGTCTCATGAGTGAAAAGATTCAACACTGGATTATCACATCCCATTGAAGTTGAACAGTGTGTGACTCCCTCTAGTGGACGTTGTGGAGTATTGTGTTGTGTTTGCTGCAGAGGTTTTTGTGCAGAGTTTTGCTGTTTCCTGTCACTGTGGGCCTCACAGCACAGTAGTACACAGCAGAGTCAGTCACTGCAGCAGAGGAGATCTGCAGATCCATTTGGGTTTGATCCTCACTCACTTTCACAGTCAGTCTGGAGTTTGTTGCACGTTGTGTTCCCATGTGAAAGATGAGGAACTCTGGTGGTTTTCCTGGATATTGTCGATACCAGTAAAACTCATCACCACCAGTTGCTTGTTTGGAGTATTTGTAGGACAGAGTAACAGTGCTGTCTTCTAAACTGGACTCTTCATTGTTGACTGGACTGAGGTCTTCACAGCTGACACCTAAACAAAGAGATAACTCTGTTTTACCATGCTGTCAAAGTGTGACTGAATGAATCACATCCAACAAACATGTGACTGAAGCTTTTTCATGCTGCGTGATCTAACATACCTGTTAGAATGGAAAGAAACAGTAGAGAAAACACACAGTGATGCAGTGACAGCATGTTGAATAAAGGTAATGTTTGTGGTCTGTGTGTTGAACTCTGCTGAATATGGAAGTTTCTCTCTCTTCTATAGTTGAGAAACAGCTCAGCTCCTCCCTCAATCTCTCCGTCTCCTCTTCGATCTGTATTTTCACTTCTCTCTGTTACTCTTCCTCCTGGTTATGATCTCAGTTCTGGACTCAGTCAGTTGTAGTAAGGTCTGGAACAGCAACACTTCACATATATTAAACCAACTGACACAATTTCAATGATGAAAGAAACGAGTAATTTGAACATGAGAGGACCCAGGATTAAACCCTGTGGTTCACCACAAAACATCACAGGCAGAGAAAACTACAGAGAAATTTCTTTTATACAGAAAAGAACAAAATCAATCAAAGCCTGAGTCTGAGATGCAACCAGTTCATGGAAGGGTGTCCGTTGATACCTTATACCTACGTAGTTCCAGTGACACTGTCTGTTCACTGTTCTATTCAGCCTGTATCTATATTGAGTAACCATAAAGTACGCTGCACCCTAAACTAACTGATCCTTTGTATCACATCAACGATCATCTCACATCTCATTCGCTGTTCAACTGGCTGCTTCAGACTGTAGCGGACACGTGGCCCATCAGCTGTTCCTGAGCGTCTGGATATTGATTTGGGGACCATGACGAGGCCGGATAGCCGGCTAGTCTTGTTCTTAAACATACTGTCAAATTATATTTACTGTTTGTCAACCGTACGCAATGTTATTGACTTTGGATCTTGACAGCATAACGTTAGCTTTTAAGCTAGCAGCTGAGCCAAAGGTTCTGTGAGCTGAGTGGACTACAAATATCTCCTGCTGCCGAGTCATTAGATAAGATAAGATCAACTTTATTAAGCCCCTGCTAGGGAATTTGGTGTTACAGGCAGCATCAATAAAACGAGCAACAGCAATGGCAATGGAAAAGAAAAAATACAAAATAAGAAGTTGACTATATGTACATTTTATACAAAAGACTATATAAATTATATTGCCAAATGGAAAGACCTCGATAAATACTGAAAAATTGCACAAGGATTGAAACAACACTTGCATGTGGTTGTTATGGACAAATTCAGTTACAAATATATATATATGTGTCACAGGGGAAATAAAACGATGTATGCCTAGTGTAATATTTAAGGAAGAAGGAATATAATATTGCACAGGTTGTAGCATGTATGAGGTAAAAGGATGTTTACAGTAGTGCAAAGAAAAACAGTATATGTGTGAACACAGTGCTACATTATACAATGCCTGAGTTAAATAACCTAATGGCTGTTGGAATGAATTACCTGCAGTAGCGTTTCTTCTTACAGGGTGGATGCAGCAGTCTGTTGCTGAAGGAGCTGCTAAGGGCCACCACTGTGTCATACAGGGGGTGGGAGGGGTTGTCAATGGTGGATGTCAGCTTGGCTAACATCCTCCTCCCACCTACTGGTGTCCAGAGGGCAGTCCAGGACAGATCCAGCTCTCCTGACTCTCTTTGTTAAGTCTCTTTCTGTCCCTATCAGAGCTTCCACAGCCCCAGCAGACCACTGCGTAAAAGACTGCAGATGCAACCACAGAGTCATAAAATGTTTCAACAGTATCCTTCAAACTCCAAAGGACCTTTCTTAGCAGATGCAGATGACTTTGGCCCTTCCTGTACAGGGCATCTGTATTGGTAGTCCAGTCCAGTTTATTGTTGAGGTGGACACCCAGGGGTTTGTACTCCCCCACGATGTCAATGTCCAAACCTGGATGCTCACTGGTCACCTGTGACCCCTTCCTGCAGAAGTCTATCACTATCTCCCTGGTCTTGCTTGCGTTGATGTCTGTATCATCGGAGAACTTTTGGATGTGGCAGCTGTCCATCTAAAGTCAGATGTGCAGAGGTTGATGGGAAGGGAAAGGAGCTGTAAGCATCCTTTGTGTTTGCATAAGTTAGTCCAGTGTTTTATTGTCTCTGGTGTGGCATTTGACATACTGGGTGAAGGTGGGGAGAGTTGAAGACAGGGAAGTATGGTTGAAATCTCCAGAGATGAGGAGGAGGGCCTGGGGATGCGGTGTCTGCAGCTGTGAGACTACATGGGATTGTTAAGATTGTTCCAGGCATCAGGTGTTACCAAGGAAACTGATTTATGGCTTGTGAAAAACTTGCAGAACTCAAGAAATTCTTAATAGATTCAGTTTTGGGGGGCAGGTGACCATGGTACAAGCAGGATAATGCTCAAGGTCAGATTTATTTGTTGATCTCAACTCAGCTATCCATCATAATCATGTCTGAGAGGACAGTGAACCCAGGCTGTATCATCACATCCCGTTGAAATTGAGCAGTGTGTGACTCCCTCTAGTGGACGTTGTGGAGTATTGTGTTGTGTTTGCTGCAGAGGTTTTTGTGCAGAGTTTTGCTGTTTCCTGTCACTGTGGGCTGCAGAGCACAGTAGTACACAGCAGAGTCAGTCACTTTAGCTGAGATGATCTCCACATCTACACGTTTCTCTGTTTTGTTGATGTGAGCTGAGAAACCAGAACCAGTTGGATGGATTGATCCTCCCTCTGTGATGTAGAGCAGGAACTCTGGTCTGGATCTCTGGTATTGTCGGTACCACTGGATACTGTTGATAGCACCCTCATATTTACAGGCCAGGTTGATGTTTCTTCCCTCTGCAACATGTTCTTCAGTCCTTTCTGGCTTTATGCTGTTCATGGAACTCAGGGCTGCAAAATGAGTTTTATTCATGTCAGTTAGTCTGCAAGAGATTCTCACATGAAGAGACTCAGAGGAGGTTCTGGACTTTTTCTGTCATCTTTGACCTTTTTCAGATGCATTCAATGAAGCAAAAGTCTTTTCTATCATGGAAATTGTTATCTTGCACAGATAAAGCTGCAGTTCTGAAATGTAGAGCAAATATCTGGTTAATACAGCAGGTTAAATGAGACTTTGATCTGTGTTGTAACACTCACCTATAAAGTGAGAGCAAAGTAAAAAGAGGTGAAGCAACATGTCTTTGGAGTTGTTAAAGTCAAAGAGACAGCAGAGCAGCAATGTTCTTCCACTGCAGGAGAATGAAAAACTAAAGCGCCTCTCTGCTGCACAGCCCTTCTCCTCAACATCAAGCTGACTGTGCTTTTAGTTCCTCAAACCTTTCTGCTCTGGAGACAGAAATCATCTCATTGGTTGAGTTGAATGTCAGTGGGCGGGGCCAGAGAGCAGCTTTTTCGAGCCTCTCTGCTGACCAAAGTTCAGTTCAACCAGTGAGATGATTGGTTGATCCAGAGCAGCTCTGCTTCAGAGAAATGTTTTCTGGATCAGTCCTCCACACGGTTCTTCTTCCATTCATCCATTTGTTTCACATTTGAGGATTGAGTAAAGCAGGAGAGGACCTGACTTTCAGAGATGTTTTTAAAAAAAAAAAAAAAAAAACATCTCTGAACAGAGGGGGAGGTCTGAGACACCACCTTTCTCCCACATACAATTCTGTCCTTTCATCTCTCCCTAAGAGATTCAAAGATTTAGCCTCTGAAAACAAACAATAATTTTATCTACTTTTCAGAGATTTGGATCATTCTCAGGCTACAAAGTAAACATCTCTAAAACTGAATGCTACCCTGTCAATGCTTCAGCATTACTACTCAAACAATCTGACATCCCTTTTAAATTTAGTCTGTCTGGCTTTAGGTATCTAGGGATCAACGTAACCAGAACGCTAAACTCTCTTTTTTCTGCTAATTTCCTGCCTTTAATGTCTAATATTAAATCTGACCTCCAAAGATGGGGAAGCTTACCTCTCCCATTAATTGGAAGAATTAATGCAATCAAAATGAATATTTTGACTAGATTTCTATTTTTGTTCCACTGTCTCCCACTTTTCCTCCCAAAGCAGTTCTTTAAAACAATTGATCAGACTACTTCTCACTTCCTATGGTGTGGAAAGGCACCCAGGATCTGCAAATCCACACTTCAGAGATGTAAATTTAATGGTGGATTGTCACTTCCAAATTTTCAACTGTATTACTGGGCAGCACATATTCACAAGATTTCATTTTGGTTCAAATCAGTTGATCTGCCATGGTGTGATTTAGAGTCGCAGTCATGTGATTCATCCTCCCTAACTGCTTTGCTTACCTCTTCTATTCCATCCAACCTCTCTGGCTTTACAAGTAACCAAGTGGTTCATTCCACGCTTAAAATTTGGTATCAATTTAGGAAGCACTTCAAATTTAAGTCAGCATCTACATTAGCTCCTTTATTGAGGAATCATTTATTTCAACCTGCATTTACAGATTCAACCTTTTTTGCATGGCATAATAAGGGCCTGAAATGTTTTAAAGACTTTTACAAGGATGGCAGTTTTTGCAGCTTTACAGATCTCTCAAGAAAATTTCATCTCCCACCCTCCCATCTCTTCCGTTACTTTAAAATTAGACACTGTGCCAATGCTTTGTTTCCAGCTTTTCCATCTCTACCTCCAAATTTACAGTGGGAGGAACTTCTAACTCGCGATCCACTTCAGAAGTCACTCATCTCCAAAGTTTATAATGAAATCCTGTTTTTTGATTGTTCACCAATTACCAAAGTCAAGATTGCTTGGGAACAAGAACTGGGTCTACATTTGGGAGATGACTGGTGGGACACTGCTCTTAAGAAAATTCACACTAGCTCAGCCTGTGCTCGTCTCACACTTATACAGTTTAAAGTATTGTTTAGAGTCCATTATTCCAAAACTAGATTGTCACAAATCTATCCCAGCATCGCAGATAATTGTGACAAATGCCACGCTTCACCTTGTAACTTAACTCATATTGTTCATTACTCTCTCGTTTCTGGCAGAATTATTTTGATACCATGTCAAAAATATTTTCAATGACCATAACAGTCTCCCCCCATGTCGCTATATTCGGGTTCCCTGAAGACCACAACCGGTTTACCTCTAACCAATTAGATATTTTAGCCTTTACCTCCTTACTGGCACCATCTTCTTCTTCACTGGAAGTCAATCAAAGCTCCCTCCAGCACTCAGTGGTTCAATGACATCATGTCTTTTCTAAAGCTGGAGAAGATCAGATATTCCTTGAAAGGGAATTCTGATAAATTTTATAACAAGTGGCTTCCCTTTTTAACATTCTTTCACTCTCTGCAGTCTATGCCTCCTGATTGATGGACCCCAACCTCCTTTGCTTCCTTTTCTTCTTATCTTTATCATTATTATTATTTATTTGTTTTTTGTTGTTTTTATTTTATTATTGTATTTTTTTATCACTATCATTATTTTTACTTGTACATTTTTTGTTTGCTGCCCCATGTTCCTGTTAGGCCGCAAATACAAAAAAAGAAAACTTTCTAGGAGGTGGACTCTGTGCCTTGCTTTTCATTCCTCTTGATGCACAGTGTTTCTATTGTATCAACATTTTAAACTGTGATGCAGGCGTGATGTGATATTCAATGTAATTATGACATTGGTTTCTGCTCTAATGTGCCTTCCTCCTAATAAAAATATTTTAAAATAAAAAGAACATGAGAGGACCCAGGATTGAACCCTGTGGTTCACCACAAAACATCACAGGCTGAGAAAACTACAGAGAAACTTCTTTTATACAGAAAAGAACAAAATCAGTCAAAGCCTGAGTCTGAGACGCAACCAGTTCATGGACATGGGCGAATGCTTGATTGGACTACAAATATCTCTGTTTCCATTGTGTAAGAACATTATGGGATCACAAAGATGGAAATGGAAACCATGGAAAGTGAGTTTTAGCTTGTGAAAAACTGAAGATTTTGATTTGATAACTCATGAAAGTCAAAATTAATGGTCTTCTTATCTTATTTTTGAGGGGCGGGTGAGGAAAAGCAGGATAATGCCCAACCACGTGTCCTTCATCAGGAGTTAATGGACTCGTCCGTCCTCTGTGTTGTCCATTAATTCCTGATAACTGACACCTCTTTCATATTCTATTTCAGTTATTCTGTCAGTACGTGAATTAATCTTCATTCCAAAAGATAAATTCCATGAACAACTGAATTTTGGTCAAAAGAACATTGTGCTTTATTATATCTAAAAGTTAAAATCCCTCAATGTGTCCTGTTTCAGGTCTGATGAAAATGTTTCATATCAATAAGATTTGAAAAAATAATTTGTCACATGTTGCCATGGTTACCTTGGTGAAATGTAATTGTGAGTGAATGAGTTGTCAGTGGTTTAATTTCTTCATCTTTCAATGGTTCCAGACTGCATCATCACATCCCATTGAAGTTGAACAGTGTGTGACTCCCTCTAGTGGACGATGTGGAGTATTGTGTTGTGATTGCTGCAGAGGTTTTTGTGCAGAGTTTTGCTGTTTCCTGTCACTGTGGGCTGCAGAGCACAGTAGTACAGAGCAGAGTCAGTCACTGCAGCAGAGGAGATCTGCAGATCCATTTGGGTTTGATCCTCACTCACTTTCACAGTCAGTCTGGAGACTGGATTAGATACTTTTCCTGTTGCCGAGTGAGAGATGAGGAACTCTGGTGGTTTTCCTGGATATTGTCGATACCAGTAGAAATAATCACCACCAGTTGCTTGTTTGGAGTATTTGTAGGACAGAGTAACAGTGCTGTCTTCTAAACTGGACTCTTCATTGTTGACTGGACTGAGGTCTTCACAGCTGACACCTAAAGGAAAAAATAAGTCTGTAACTTTATGATGTGAAGGTTTGAATCAGTGAAGCTCTTTTAATGTTAATCATGTCACCTACCTCTTATTGTGAGCAGAAACAAAGTGACAAACAGACTGAAGTTGACTGACAGCATCTTAAAGATAAAGAGAATCTGTCTGTGTTTTGTATGAAACACCACTGTGAAAGTTTGTGTCTCTTCTGTTGTTGAGTCCCAGTTTTGCTCCTCCCTGAATCCCTCCCTCCTTCCTCTCACAACTCTGACAAATGGTGTGTTTGTCAGTGCTGTGGTGCTGTTATTCACTAAATCACATCATTTCCATCAGGGAAGAAGTACGGTGGCTGAGAGAGCTCAACGTGCTGCAACCTCAGAAAACTCATTCAAATCAAGAAAACATCATTGATTTGAAACACATTTGCAGCATTTAGAAAACATGCTGCAGATCCACAAAATGACAGCAGAAGAGTTTCCAGAGGACTCTGAAAGTGCTGAACACGGCTTGGACACGCTTGTTGTTGCTGCAGTTTGTGACTCATGTGGTTGTCTTGTGATCAAAGCCTATAGCAGCATTAACAGGGGACGGTCCAAGGCAAGCCTGAGCCAGCCCTAACTGTCAGCTTTATCAAAGAGGAAAGTTTTAAGCCGACTCTTCAACACAGAGAGAGTGTCTGCCTCATGGACCGAGACTGGAAGATGGTTCCACAGGAGAGGAGCTAGATAGCTGAAGGCTCTGGCTCCAGTTCTGCTTTTGGAGGTTTGAGGAACAGTTCATAAGCCTGCATTCTGGGACACAGTGTTGTTGTGGAGTAATAGGGTGTTATGAGCTCTTTGAGATACGATGGTGTCTGACCCTAACCCTAACACTGATTTTTACAATGTTGCGTAGGTGAAACAAGGCAGTCCTTGAAATGTGTTTTCTGTGGGAATTAAAGGACATATTCTGATCAAACTTAACTCCCAGATTCCTTATAGTGGGCCTGGAGGCCAGTCAGCAATGCCATCTACAGTAGCACAAAGTTAACGGTCATCCAGGTCTTTGTGTCCATCAGACAAGCTTGAAGTTTCGTTCAGTGCTTGGCTTCATCTGGCTTCATTGATAAATATATGTGGGTGTCATCTGCATAGCAATGAAGGTTTCTGGAGTGTTTCCTGATAGTATTGCCTCAAGGAAGCTTATATTGGGTGAATAGAGTCAGTCCAAGCACAGAACTTTGAGGAACTCTGTGACTAACGTTAGCATGCACAGAGGAATCATGGCTAACATGTACAAACTGGAATCGAGTGTCCCAGTCTCTGTAATAAGATGTGATGGTGAGTGGTGTGGAATGCAGAACGAAGCTGGAACAAGACAAGTCCTTCATCTGATGGCAGCAAAGACATTTTCTTTGTCAGTCTGGCCCTGTGTGTTTTAACTTTAGTGCTTCATTTTGTGTTGTTTTTATCACCACTGGCCACGACCATCACGTCCCATTGAAGTTGAACAGTGTGTGACTCCCTCTAGTGGACGTTGTGGAGTATTGTGTTGTGTTTGCTGCAGAGGTTTTTGTGCAGAGTTTTGCTGTTTCCTGTCACTGTGGGCTGCAGAGCACAGTAGTACACAGCAGAGTCAGACAGCTGAAGCTTCTGGATCTTCAGAGGAACTGACTTATTCTTGATTGCAGCATTAAATCTGTCTTTCTGGAACTCTGCAGCATTTTCTGCTGTTGTTGAGAAACGTTTCAACATGTACTTTGGGAAACCATTTTCTTCTTGTTTGTACCAAAACAAAGTTGGGCTTGGGTCACTGGTCTCAAATGTACAGTCCAGTGTAACTGTGTCTCCTTCAGTAGCAATGACATCTGCTGTTGCCTGGATCACTCTGTCTTCTCCTTTACACTCTGAGGAAGAAGAGAACATGCAGAGGAAGACATGAATCAATGAAGATGATTGATTAAAGTCACCTGGTCAGAGTCAGACACACAGACATGTAGAATAGTTGTGACGTTCACTGACCGTGATCAGATTGAACCATTTGAGTTATTTCTACAAGGTAACAAGTGCTGACAGAAACAATCTGTTCTGCTTTTTCTACAATGAACATTAAAATGTGTGAATGTGCAGCTCAGAAATATGTTGAAGAGTTTCCAAAGGAAACATGATGTGTTTTATTTCTCACCAAAGCAAAGAGCAGCAAGAATAATCCACAGCCAATGTTCCATGTGTACAACGAGGCTGAAATGAAGAGGAGAAAGTAGCTGATGTTCAGCATTCAGAGTGAGAATGGTTCTCTTCACAGCAGCAGTTATTATTGACAGATGGTTGAACACAGTGCAGAAGTAGTGCAGCGCCTGCTTGATAATGTGGCCCTCTAGTGGAGGTAAAAAGTTGAGTGGAACAGTGTGGAAAAAAGGCTTCCAGCAGCTCGTCAGTGTGTCAGCTTGTGTTTTTGTACAGAGACTGTGGGTTTGCTGTCACTGTGGGCCTCACAGCACAGTAGTACAGAGCAGAGTCAGTCACTGCAGCAGAGGAGATCTGCAGATCCATTTGGGTTTGATCCTCACTCACTTTCACAGTCAGTCTGGAGACTGGATTAGATATTACTGTTCCTGTTCCTGAGTGAGAGATGAGGAACTCTGGTGGTTTTCCTGGATATTGTCGATACCAGAAGAAATAATCACCACTAGTTGCTTGTTTGGAGTATTTGTAGGACAGAGTAACAGTGCTGTCTTCTAAACTGGACTCTTCATTGTTGACTGGACTGAGGTCTTCACAGCTGACACCTAAACAAAGAGATAACTCTGTTATACCATGTTGTCAAAGTGTGACTGAATGAATCACTTCCAACAAACATGTGACTGAAGCTTTTTCATGCTGCGTGATCTAACATACCTGTTAGAATGGAAAGAAACAGTAGAGAAAACACACAGTGATGCAGTGACAGCATGTTGAATAAAGGTAATGTTTGTGGTCTGTGTGTTGAACTCTGCTGAATATGCAAGTTTCTCTCTCTTCTATAGTTGAGAACCAGCTCAGCTCCTCCCTCAATCTCTCCGTCTCCTCTTCGATCTGGATTTTCACTTCTCTCTGTGACTCTTCCTCCTGGTTAACAGACTGCTAGCAGCACTTTGTACCAGCTGGAGGTGGGAAGGTTTTTCTTTGTTTGTGTGGTTTCTTTATAACAGGAGTCACAGAAAGGAAGCTGCATTGATTTACAGGATGGATCACTTTTTCAGGGTTCAGGGCAAAGAAAAGATGGACTTGTTTTCTATTCCTAAAGTGAAGACAACATTATTTCATCACTCTACAACTGAAGTCTGCTGATAATGAAAGAAAAGTAATTTGAACATGAGAGGACCCAGGATTGAACCCTCAAAGTCAAAGTCAAAGTCAGCTTTATTGTCAATTCTGCAGTATGTACAGGACAAACAGAGAATCGAAATTGCGTTACTCTTCAACCCTTTGTGACAGGACATATATTAGAAAAGAGATAAATAAAAAAACTGTACAATCTAAATAAAAACTGTACAAACTAAGTAAAAAAATTGTACAAACTAAACAATGAAACATTGAGAATGTAATAGTGCAAATGTAAACGGTAGTGCAAAAACAATTAGCTTAACAACTGGTGGTGAATAAAGTGACAGTGTGTTGTTTTCCTGAGGGGAGGGGTTCACATCAGTGAGAGTTTGTAGAGTCCAGGGTGTATACGTGTGTGTGTGTGTGTGTGTGTTTGTGAGAGTGTGTGTGGTGGGGGCATGTCAGAGTCCAGGGTGTGTGTGAGTGTGGTGGTGGTGGTGGTGGTGGTGGGGGGCGGGGCGGCAGCGGGGTGTATTTCAGTGTCCAGCCAGGGAGTGTGTGTGTGTGTGTGTGTGTGTGTGTTGGGGGGGGGGAGTTATAGTCCAGGTTGAGTGTTTGTGTGGAGGAGGGGGAGGGCAGGGAGAGAGTTCAGCATCCTGACAGCCTGGTGGACGAAGCTGTCCCGCAGTCTGCTGGTCTTGGCCCGCAGACTCTGCAGTCTCCTCCCTGATGGCAGCAGGCTGAAGAGGCTGTGTGACGGGTGGGTGGGGTCTCTCGCAATGCAGAGGGCTTTGCGAGTGAGGCGGGAGGTGTAGAGGTCGTGGAGGGAGGGGAGAGAAGCACCGACGATCTTCTCAGCTGCTCTCACGATGCGCTGGAGGTCCTTCCTGCAGGACGTGGAGCAGGCGCCATACCACACGGTGATGCTGCTGGTCAGGACGCTCTCGATGGTGCCTCTGTAGAAGGTGTGCATGATGGGGGCCGGGGCTCTAGCTTTCCTCAGTTTGCGGAGGAAGTAGAGGCGCTGGTTCGCTTTCTTGGCCAGCGATGTGGTGTTGGTGGTCCAGGAGAAGTCCTCAGTGACGTGCACACCCAGGAATTTGGTGCTGCTTACCCTCTCCACCGTAGCACCATTGATGGTAAGGGGGGCATACTGGGGGCGTCTTCTCCTGAAGTCCACAACAATCTCCTTCGTCTTCTCCACATTCAGAGAGAGATTGTTGTGTTCACACCACGAGGCCAGGCGGCTCACCTCGCTCCTGTTGTCCACCTCGTCGTCATTGCTGATGAGACCCACCACAGTTGTGTCATCGGCGAACTTGACGAGGAGGTTGGAGCTGTGGGACGGTGTGCAGTCGTGGGTCAGCAGGGTGAAGAGGAGGGGGCTCAGCACACATCCTTGGGGGGCCCCGTGTTCAGTGTGGTGGTGCTGGATGTGTTCCTGCCGACCCGAACTGCCTGAGGTCTCCCAGTCAGGAAGTCCAGCAGCCAGTTGCACAGGGAGGTGTTTAGTCCCAGCTGGTCCAGTTTTGTGATGAGCTGTTGTGGGATGATTGTGTTGAATGCTGAGCTGAAGTCTATGAACAGCATTCTGACGTAAGAGTCTTTTTTGTCCAGATGTGTGAGGGCTGAGTGGAGGGCAGTGGAGATGGCGTCATCGGTCGAGCGGTTGGGCCGATAAGCAAACTGTAAGGGGTCCAGGGAGGGTGGGAGGACAGTCTTGATGTGTTTCAACACTAGCCATTCGAAGCACTTCATGAGGATGGGGGTGAGTGCTACCGGACGGTAGTCGTTGAAACAGGAGGGCGACGACTTCTTCGGGACAGGGATGATGGTGGTGGTTTTGAAGCATGTGGGGACAACAGCTTGGCTCAGCGAGATGTTGAAGATGTCTGTGAAGACATCCGTGAGCTCTCCGGCACAGTCCCTCAGCACGCGACCAGGAATGTTGTCAGGACCAGAAGCTTTGCGAGCGTTGATCCTGCTGAGTGTCCTCCTCACACTGTCAGGGGACAGCGACAGCACCTGTTCGCCGGGAGGGGATGGGGATTTTTGTGCAGGTGTGCTGTTGTGTGCTGTGGTTCACCACAAAACCTCACAGGCTGAGAAAACTACAGAGAAACTTCTTTTTTACAGAAAAGAACAAAATCAATCAAAGCCAGAGTCTGAGATGCAACCAGTTCATGGACATGGGTGAATACTTGATTGGACTACAAATATCTCTGTTTCCATTGTGTTCCGTTATGGGATCACAATGATGGAAATGGAAAACCATGGAAACTGAATTATGGCTTGTGAAAAACTTTTTTCAGATTTTGATTTGAGAACTCATGAAAATCTAAATTAATGGTCTTCTTGTCTTATTTTTGAGGAGCAGGTGACCATGGTAAAAGCAGGATAATCCTTCATCAGGAGTTAATGGACTCGTCCGTCCTCTGTGTTGTCCATTGATTCCTGATAACTGACACCTCTTTCATATTTTATTTCAGTTATTCTGTCAGTACGTGAATTAATCTTCATTCCAAAAGATAAATTCCATGAACAACTGAATTTTGGTCAAAAGAACATTGTGCTTTATTATATGTAAAAGTTAACATCCTTCCTCAATGTGTCCTGTTTCAGGTCTGATGAAAATGTTTCATATCAATAAGATTTGAAAAAATCATTTGTTGCATGTTGCCATGGTTACCTTGTTAAATGTAATTGTGAGTGAATGAGTTGTCAGTGGTTTAATTTCTTCATCTTTCAGTGGTTCCAGACGGCATCATCACATCCCATTGAAGTTGAACAGTGTGTCACTCCCTCTAGTGGACGATGTGGAGTATTGTGTCGTGTGTGAATATTTTAACAAAGAATCCTGTCCTAACTTTTGATATTTCTGTGATCATTGTTACATTTACACCTCCTGATTTTTTGTAACTTCATCTTGGTTTCAATGTAACTCACCAGAAAAACCTCCACTCTGTCGTTGGACTCAACAATGAGTTGTTGTGTTGTTTAATATGGTGTCAGTGTCATATTATAGAGACTGTCAGTTGGTCCGCCTGTCCAGAGCTTCTGCAGATAATGAGGTACAATATGAAGCCTATTCACAACCTGCTTGGACATGTCGATGGCTCCAAATGGGATATTCTATTGAGAGCTCGTCGTTAGCAGGGATAGCACCAGTTTACCACCGTCAGTGTTCCATGATACAGAAAACACTCCCACAATGCAGCAGTCACATCCTTTGTTCTTGTGGGACAATAAAGATCTGAACTGAACTGAGTCAGCTTTATGGACCAAGTATGTAATCACATACAGCGAGTTCGACTCCATTTTAAAATTTGTCTCATTGTTACCCACAGTTTCATCTGAAATAACCTGCAGCTAAAAACAAGAGCAACAAGTGTAGTGTATGTGCATCACAGAAGTTGTGGACGTAAAACACGATTAAAATAGAAACAAGTTCAAACATAATTTAAAACTCAAGCAATCAAATGTGAATAAAAACAGATTAAACACAATGAAAAACTTGAGAATCAAACTGGGTCTTCAGGTTCAGCCGGCATCAAATATAGCTTCCTGGTTCTTTACATTTAGTCTGATGTAGGCAGTAAAGCTAATAGGACTAGATGTTTTAATCCCTTGGTCAGTAGGTAACTCTTGAACATAGCAGTCGGTGTGAAGTGGTGAAAGGGAGGGTATGTATTTCATTGGGGTCATCAGGTGGGTACCCTGCTTCATCGACGTTTCGTTGATTGAAACCCACAACGTCTCCAGAGGGCTCAACGATGTACCCAGCGTCCCAGGCACTGCAGGATGCTGGCTCCTTTGGTGTTGTTTGGTGCTCTTGAGTTTGGCCTGGTGGTACAAACTGTAGGAAGTGGACCTTTCCCTTTGCTGTTTGTGGAAGCTGATTTGTGGTGATTCGCTTCTGTTCCAGTGTCCATGCCATTTCTCTGACTTCTTGGTTATGTCTTCAAGTATAGCGCCCTTGGGTAAGACTTGTAGTGCATCCTGGCAGGATGTGCTCAAGGGATGCTGATGCTCGACACAGGGAACAGGCAGGATCTTCTCCATACCACAGTTTCAGATTTGAAAGGTGAGTGAGGTTTTGTGCAGTCCTCATTTAACTGGAGGAAATTCTGAACCAACCAGTCTTTAGTATTTTGCTTGGTTTTGGGGATTGAGGGGCTGGTTGATCTGACTAATCATCTGCATCACATTGAAAAGAGTGTTGTGTCATGAGTTTGGATGATTCTTCTGCATGGGAGCATATAAAGACATTGAAGAATTGTACCTAGAACTGAACCCTACAGAACCCCACATGAACTCTTTGCAGGCGTGGAGGACGAGCTGCCAATGCAAACAGTGACACCTCTGTTTGAAATGGAAGAATGGAACCAATCAAGAGCGGACCCAGAACTGCCGACCTGAGGTGTCAAGCCATCAAGGAGAATCGTGTGGTCAACAGTGTCAGAAGCTGCACTGAGATCTGGAAGAATTGAGATGTACTGGCATCCACAGCACAGAGGAGGTCATTTATGACTCTGAGGAGAGCTGCTTCTGTGCTGTGGCGTTCATGGAACCCTGACCAGAATTCCTCAAGAATATTGTGTTGGTTTAACAAAGACAGAATCTGATTAAAAGGAGCCTTTTATAAAACCTTCGATAAGATGGAGAATTTCAAGATTGGCCTGTAATCATGTGGACTAGTTGGGTCAAGATCAGACTTCTTGAGGAGTGGCTGAGCTATGGCATGCTTAAAATAGGACTGTACCTGTGGTGAGAGAACTGTTTACAGTCATCAGTGTGCTGGGACAACTGCTTCAGATCACTGTTTTAGGAGCTCTGTTGAAATGATATCAAGCTGACCGTGAGTGGGCTTCATGCCT